>NC_064812.1:24981367-25028867 GCF_023721935.1 Panthera uncia | reverse complement strand
TCATCCCAACAAATGCCCTCCTCAATGCCCACACCCATTTTCCTCTCTCCCCCATCCCCTCCATCAACTCTCAGCTTGTTTCCTGCATTTAAGAATCTCTTATGGTTTGCCTCTTTCCTTCTCTGTTTGTAACTATTTTTTCCTCTTGCCTTCCCTGATGGTCTTCTGTTAAGTTGCTCAAGTTTTACATATGAGTAAAAACATACGATATCTGCCTTTCTCTGACTGACGTACTTCACTACCATAATATCCTCCAGTTCCACCCACATTGCTGCAAATGGCAGAATTTCATTCTTTCTCATTGCCAAGTAGTATTCCATTGTACATGTAAACCACATCTTCTTTATCCACTCATCAGTTGTTGGACATTTAGACTCTCCATAATTTGGCTATTGTTGAAAGTGCTGCTATAAACATTGGAGTACATGTGCCCCTATGCATCAGCACTCTTGCATCCTTTGGATAAATTCCTAGTAGTGCTATTGCTGGGTCGTAGGGTAGATCTATTTTTAATTTTTTGAAGAACCTCCACTCTGTTTTCCAGGGCAGCTGCACCAGTTTGCACTCCCACCAACAGTGCAAGAGGGTTCCCGTTTCTCCACATCCTCGCCAGCATCTGTTGTTTCCTGAGTTGTTAATTTTAGCCACTCTGACTGGTGTGAGGTGGTATCTCAGTGTGGTTTTAATTTATATTTCCCTGATGATGAGTGACATGGAGCATCTTTTCAGGTGTCTGTTGGCCATCTGGATGTCTTCTTTGGAAAAGTGTCTATTCATGCCTTCTGCCCATTTCTTCACTGGGTTATTTGTTTTTTGGGTGTTGAGTTTGGTAAATTCTTTATATATTTTGGATACTAACCCTTTATCTGATATGTCATTTTCAAATACCTTTTCCCATTCAGTCTGTTGCCTTTTAGTTTTGTTGATTGTTTCCTCTGCAGTGCAGAAGCTTTTATCTTGATGAGGTCCCAGAAGTTCATTTTTGCTTTTAATTACCTTGCCTTTGAAGACATGTTGGGAAAGAAATTGCTGCAGCTGAGGTCAAAGAGGTTGTTGCCTGCTTTCTCCTCTAGCGTTTTGATGGTTTCTTGTCTCACATTTAGGTATTTCATCCATTTTGAGTTTATTTTTGTGTATGGTTTAAGAAAGTGACCCAGGTTCATTCTTCTGCATGTTGCTATCCAGTTCTCCCAGCAGCATTTGCTAAAGAGACTGTCTTTTTTCCATTGGATGTTCTTTCCTGCTTTGTCAAAGATGAGTTGGCCATACATTTGTGGGTCCAATTCTGGGTTCTCTATTCTGTTCCATTGGTCTATGTGTCTGTTTTTGTGCCAATGCCATGATGATTACAGCTTTATAATAGAGGCTAAAGTCTGGGATTGTGATGCTTCCCACTGTAGTTTTCTTTTTCAACATTACATTGGCTATTCAGGGTTTTTTGTGGGTCCATACGTGTTTTAGGATTGTTTTTTCTAGCTTTGAGAACAATGCCAGTGCAATTTTTATTGGGATTGCATTGAATGTGTAGATTGCTTTGGGTAGTATTGACCTTTTAATAATATTTATTTTTCCAACCCATGAGCATGGAATTTTTTCCCATTTCTTTGTGTCTTCTTCAATTTCCTTCTTAACTTTTCTATAGTTTTCAGCATACAGATCTTTTATATCTTTGGTTAGGTTTATTCCTCTGCATTTTATGGTTCTTGGTGAAATTGTAAATGGGATTGATTTCTTGATTTCTCTTTCTCTTCATTATTAGTGTATAGAAATGAAACTGATTTCTGTACATTGAATTTGTATCCTGTCACTTTGCTGAATTCATGTATCAGTTCTAGTAGCTTTTTGGTGGAGTCTTTCGGGTTTTCCATGTAAAGTTTGAGATACTGTCATATTTTTATTATATGACTTTATTAAGTCTTTGAAACATAATTGGATTTTACTACTTGTAAATCTGAATACTTCAGTTTTTAATTATTGATGTATTCAGCAAATATAGTTTGATATATACCACTTGATAAGACTGTTGGGACTGTTGGGACTGTTGGGAGTGCCTTAGTTTTTTATATATAACAGAGATATCAAAATCCTTACCTCACAAGGCTTTACTAGGATTATGTTGAATAATGTAATTAAAGAGCGTAGAATAATGCATAATTGAATAGTGGTCAGAAAAGTGATTTATTGTATCAGAGTTGTTAATAGAAATAGGATATATTAAGTCACTATGTTGATGTGAAAATTATACACATGACTAAGACGTTTTGGGTGCTATGGACTGAATATTTTTATCGTCCAAAAATTCATATATTAAACCCTCATGCCCATTGTGATTGTATTTGAAGTAGGGCCTTTGACAGGTGAGTAGGTCATGAGTGCAGAATCTTCATGAATGACATTAGTGCCTTTATTAAAGAGCCCTTGAGAGATCCCCTGCCCTTCTATCATATGAGATTATTGCTAAAAGTCAGCAGTCTATGTACCAGGAAGCAGGCTCTTACCAGACATTGAATCTGTCAGCACCTTGATCTTGGACTTCCCAGCTTCCATGAACCATGAGAAATAAATTTCTGTCATTCATAGGCACCCAGTCTATGGTACTTTTGTTATAGCAGCCCAAATATGCTAAGATAATAGATAAAAAAAATAAGAAAAGGAATGTCAGATTATAGAATTTTATATTTTTATGACCATAAACACAAAGCATATTGAAAAAACAGTTTAAATAAAAAGGCTAGGCCAACAGACACATGAAAAGGTGCTCAACATCAGCCTTCATCAGGGAAATACAGATCAAAACTACAATGAGATATCACCTCACACCTGTCAGAATGGCTAAAATCAAAAACTCAAGAAAAAACAGGTGTTGGTAAGTATGTATAGAAAAAGAAACACCTGTGAAGTGTTGGTGGGAATGAAAATTAGTGCAGCCACTGTGGAAGACAGTACAGAGGTTTCTCAAAACATTAAAAATAGAACTACCTTATGATCTAGTAATGACACTACTGGGTATTTACCCAAAGAATATGAAAACACTAATAGCACTGCTATGTTTATTGCAGGGTTATTAACAATAGCCAAATTATTTATGGAAACAGCCCATTGTGCATCAATAGATGCATGGGTACAGATGTGCTATATATCTGTACATGCGTGTGCGCGCGCACACACACACACACACACACACACACACACACACTAGAATATTATTCAGCCATAAAAAGGAATGAATCTTGCCATTTGCAACAGCATGGATGGATCTAGAGAGTACAATGCTGAGCAAAATATGCCAGTCAGAGAAAGACAAATACCATATGATTTTACTTATATGTGGAATTTAGGAAACAAGACAGGGGGAACAAATAGAAATCACAAAACATACTCTTTTTAAAAAAATTTAATGTTTATTTTGGGGGGGGGAGAGAGAGAGAGAGAGAGACAAGCATGAGTGGGGGAGGGGCAGAGAGAGAGGGAGACACAGAATCTGAAGGAGGCTTCAAGCTCTGACCTGTCAGTGCAGAGCCTGATGTGGAGCTTAAACTCACAAACCACGAGATTATGACCTGAGCTGAAATCAAGAGTTGGATGCTTAACCAACTGAGTCACCCAGGCATTCCAAAACATACTCTTAACAATAGAGAACAAACAGATGGTTACCAGAAAGGTTGGGGGGGGGAGGCCGGAGGAATAGGTGATGGGGTGAAAATGAGCACTGAGTAAGATATTGAATTGTTGCATCACTATATTACACACCTGAAACTATTATACACCTGTTAACTTTATGTTAACACACTAGAATTAAAATAAAATTACAAAATAAATATGCTACAAGAAATATAGATATAAATATCAGAAGAAACAATTAAAAGGGTTTTAAATTGTTTCCTCTTGGAAGAGGAAGTTTGGAATGTAGAGAGGGTAACCACACTTGTTAGAATGGTTATCATCAAAAAGACAAGAAACAGCAAGTGTAGTTGAGGATGTGTAGAAAAGAGGACCCTTATGCACTGTAGTGGGAATGTAAATTGGTGAAGCCATTTGGAAACAGTATAGAAATTCCTACCAACATTCAAAATAGAATTACCATATGGTCCAGTAATCCCACTTCCAGGTATATATCCCAAGGAAATGGCAACTGGATGTCAAAGAGATATTTGCAATCACATGTTAATTATACCATTATTCAACAAATAGCCAAGATATGGAAACAACCTAAGTGTCCATCAATGGATGAATTATATCTATATCTATATCTATCTATCTATCTATCTATCTATCTATCTATCTATCTAGTATATGTGTATGTGTATACACACCCTCACTGAAATATTCAGCAGTGAGAAAGAAAGAAATCTTGACATTTATAACAACATGAATGGACTGTGAGGGCATTATGCTAAGTGAAATAAAGTCAGACTGAGGCAAACAAATACTGTATGTTATTCCGTATATTTGGAATCTCCACCCCTGCCAAAAAAAAAAAAAAGTCAAACATGTAGAAACAGAGAGTATAAAAGTGACTGGGGGTGGGGAAAATAGGGAGAGTAGTAAAAGAGTATAAACTTTTAGCTATAAGATGAATAAGGTCTGAGAATCTAATATAAAATATGGTGATTAACGGTGTTAACATTGTATTGTATAAATACAAATTGCTAAGAAAGTAGAACTTAGATGTCTTCACACACACACAAAAAGAATAAAAAGGATAAATATGTGAGATGATGATGGATGGGTTATTTTACCAGATGGAGATGGAGGAAAGAAATGCTTTCACAGTGTACATGTATATCAGATCACCAGGATGTACACTTTAAATATCTTACTATATGCCAATTATTGCTTAATAAAGCTGAAAGAAGAAAAAATAATTCTTTGCTGTTTTGAAATACATGTATATTACAATATACTTAAAATGTTTTAAAAATATATTTTTAAAATATTTTTGAAAGAGAGAGAGAGAGGGGAGAGAGAGCAAGCACGAGTGGGGGAGGGGCAGAAGGAGAAGGGGAAAGAGGGTCTGTGCTGACAGCAGAGAGCCCAATGTGGGGCTCAAACTCGTGAACTGTGAGATCATGGCCTGAGCCAAAGTTGGTCGCTTAACCAACTGAGCCACCTAGATGCACCTTAAATATATTTTAAATAATCATGATATAAATCAAATAAGGAAATTAGATAATTACCAGTATAACCTGAACTAGTACACATATTTCTAGGGGAAAAAAACATTGTTTTAAATTTATATTTTTGCAAAGGAAGTAAAATAATAATAAATGAAAGAAAAAAAAAAGAACAGTAACACTCGGGGCACCTAACCAAAAACAATAACTCTTTTCGGTGAGGACTTTTAAGTTATACTTTCTTAGCAGATATTACTTATACAATAACTCAACTGACTCTGCCATCTAGACACCTCTAAAGCATATAAAGTATTAATCTGGTAATTTCAATCGTATGTTTCCTTGTTAAAATTCCCTTGTGTGATGAAAGAAGTGAATCCAAACTAATAATCAATATAGATAAGCCTTATTCATCTGCTTAGAATTACTCTTAAATTTTGTACTTAAGAAAAATGATAGTCCTGATATGAAAGAGAACCTCATCTATGAAACACATATATTATATTATTTACATGTCATGTGAGTTATAAATAAGCTATGTAAGTGATACATATATTTCTATTTTGTTAATCACCCAAAATTTTCGAGTCAAAATTAATGTTAAACATATATATTTGCCATAAAAATCAAATGAGTAAAATTTAAAATAAAAATGAATTTAAATACAGAATAGAAGCAGACATTTTATGAAAAAATACTCTGGGACATCTGGATGGCTCAGTTGGTTAAGCCTCCAACTTCAGCTCAGGTCAGGATCTCATGGTTCATGGGCTCAACCCCCCATCAAGCTCTGTGTTGACAGCTCAGATCCTGGAGCCTGCTTTGGATTCTGTGTCTCCCTCTGTCTCTGCCCCTTCCCCGCTCATGCTCTGTCTCTCTCTGTCTCAAAACTAAATAAAACATTTTAAAAAATTAAGAAAAATGAAGAAAAATAACTATAAATAGCTCTTAGCCTTCAAAGATGTGCAAATTGAAAAGGAGTCTTCCCTTCTGCTCCCAGAAGGTTGGCAAAAAATTCATATTGATGACAGTGTAGGAGAAAACTGGGATTCTTGTACATTAGGGAGTTAGTAATTACTATGCATTTTAAAAAAAATTTTATTTATTATTAAGAGACAGAGAGAGACAGAGCATGAGCATGGGAGGGGCAGAGAGAGGTGGAGACACAGAATCTGAAGCAGGCTTCAGGCCCCGAGCTCTCAGCACAGAGCCTGACGCGGGGCTCAAACCCACGAACTGTGAGATCATGACCTGAGCCGAAGTCGGACGCCCAACCAACTGAGCCATCCAGGCTCCCTACTATGCATTTTTTTAGTATACAGTTTTGTAACAGTTTAGCAAAAAGTATAAATATTTATACAATTTATCTAGCAATTCTCTTCCTAATGTCTCTCCTTGAGAGATTACTCTCACAAATACATTGCGTCCACAATACATATATCCAATGCAATTTGGCAATCATGAAAAATAGAAAAACAGCCACATTGTCATTATTATTAAATTAAGTTAAATATGGCAGCTTTTTACAATGGTATACTATGTCATAATAAAAAGAATGAGGTAGAGAGATATGAATTAATTACCAGCACACATTCTTAGATAAAATTCAAAAATATACAGTATAATTCTTTATGTGGACGATTTCTGAATTTCTAAATATAGGAAAATTTGGGGGTATTTATATCAAGTAATTTTAAGTGTTTGCCTCAATAATATATGTTCACTTTGTAAAGAATATAATTCTCTATTATGAAAACTTCACAAGAACATATTCAAGTGTCATATGTTACAAATGTAAACCTCTTAGATCATAACCTTAATTTCTGTTAGAACCACTCTTATAAAAATATATCCCCCTCTTCCACATATTAGTTCCCTTAAGAGCAGTATACATAATGAAGTTGTGGTAAAGATGCTGTGAATAGATCAGGAAAATCCTCACCAAGATGAAGCTTCTGTTTGAAAACTTATTATTAAATTAGTAGATTTCCAATATTTAATTATTAGTATTCATTATTGATTTTTGCCACATGTTATGCATCAAAATGAATTATATTTTCTGCCTTTGTTGATTGCATCAAACATAAGTGATAGAGAAACTAGTGGACATAACTTTTTAGTAAATAGTATATAGTAAGTCATTGATCTTCTATAATGTTGAACAGAGACCAACTCTTCTCACTGGGGATTTGGATAGAAAGTGCTGAAATAGGATGGATGTGTTTCTCTTCATGTTTAAAGATTTCTAATTATGCCACATGCATCCTTCACATAATCAGCATTAATGATAGCAATCAACAGTAGTGGTGTGCATTCATTTATTACCTCAGTAGATATTGTCTTCCAGAGTGTGGTACAGATAACACAAAAATGATACAATGGCATAATCAAAGAAGTTTGACAACACTTGTGGGGAAAAAAGTGGTTAGAATCAAGCTTCATTTCTACTGTCGCAACATTATTTCTCAAAACTAATTCACTGTCTCAGTTCATTTATTTTGACCACCATCTGACTTTTATCCCAGCAATTACTTTATTTCTACTAAATTAAAGGTAAATTAAAGGTATTTCTGACTAAGTTTAAAGAAAAATATTAGGATATACTACATGAAAGAGTATACATATATAATTAATTTACCCTAGAAAAATAATGGTATTTCACACATTTTTACCTTGCCCTGTGAAATAGACGTGTGTGTGTGTGTGTGTGTGTGTGTGTGTGTGTGTGTGTGTCTGTGTGCACGCGCAGCTCACATAGCATAAACAAGCCTTTGGATATTGAGCTGTTAATGTCTCACCCATTTACCAGGACTCAGGAATGGTGACACTAACACCCAAATAAATGCAAGGAAGGTGAAAAACAATTACTCCTGTTTGAGAGAATAAAATACAGTGTACAGAGAACAAACTCCTCAATTGTTTTTTCACATTACTTTGATTAAATAAATAAATCTGCTTATTTCATTAAAGAAACATAATCAGTTTTTGCTAACTAATCCAGTTTCATCCATTCCTTTCTATATGCACACATCCCTTACGGTCTTCTAGACACTGGCAGCTTTAGTTACAACTTTTGTGGATTACTCCTACACTTACATCTCTCTCCCTAACTTCTTTTCCCCCACCCCAGCTAACTACTTTCCTATCTTTCTAACAACTTGAATGTTGCCAACAATCATAAATTTATCATATGCCTGCAATTATTCTTCTGCTAATTCATTTTTCTACATGCTCCATTTTGTTGATGACATCACTATCTTTCCAGTTATTCAGACTTGACAATCTGTGTCTTATTGGTAACTTCTTTCACATTCAACCCCATTAACACAGAGAGAATGGCTTTCATGTTTCCAGCACCGTGAGATGCCATGACTTATAAGCCACATTCTGTTGTCTTCTAATTTTCAATGTAGTGGGAAAGGCAGACAATCAAAAAGTCATAGTCCTATAAAATAATGCTGTATAAATGTCCAAAAGCAGTGTGATAGCATATTCCAGAAATTTCTAAATGATGTTAAGGGAAATGAGAGACTAGAAGAGACTGAGCAGAAGTCAAGGAAGGCTTCCTGGCTATGGTAGTGCCAAGTTACTGGCAATTGCATTTCTGGAGGGCTCTCTGCTTCTGTTATGCGTTCTACCATTTAAAGAGACAAATTTTAATTGAGGGCCTCATTACTTGCAGAATGTAATCACCCCCCTTGCCCCCATCTGCTGTTTTGCTTTTAATGGTGTTGGTTACCCACAGTCAACCACATTCTGGAAGCCAATGACCCTCTTTCTGAGAGATTCTCAGAAGTTCGGTTTTACCCTCGTTATTCACCTCACTTCATCTCATCCCACAGGTATTTTGTCATCTCACGTCATCACAAGAAGAAGGGCGGGTACGGTACAACAAGGTATTTTGAGAAAGAGACCACATCCATGTAGCTTTTGTGACAGTATGTTGTTAGAACTGCTCCATTTTAGTATTAGTTATTGTTGTTAAACTCTTACAGTGCCTAATACATAAATTGAACTTTATCATAGGTATATATGTATAGAAAAAAACATAGTGTATAGTTTGGTACTATCTGTGGTTTCAGCCATCCACTGGGGGTCTTGGAACGTATCCTCCAAGGATAAGGAAGGACTGCTGTACATTGTAGCAAAAGCACCAACCAAAGATTCCTTTCATCTTGTTTCTGTTTTATTCTAGTATACTCTTTCACAAGGGTGTCAGTTGCTGACCATCTTGGTATTTTCTATATTCTTGCTGTGAATATTCCCCTACTAGAAAGCTTGAAATGTTTCCTATATATTGTTCATCGGTCTATTTTTCAGCCCATGGACTGGTGTTATTTGGATAAGTGTAATTCACACATTCTGAGGCCGCTCTGTCAAATATGGCAGTCACCAGACACATGTGGCTATTGGAATTCCAAGTTAAAGTAATTGAAATTAAATATAATTATAAATTTAATTCATTGGTCACACTAGCTACATTTCTAATGTCCAACAGCCACATGTGGTTTGTTGCTACTGCATTGGATAGCACATACAGTGAATATTGTCATCCCTTCAGAAAATTCTATTCATCAGTACTGATCTAATTTCTCACAAAATTGAAGTTTTTTTTTTCTCTAGGTAAGTCTATATGATTTTGTTCCCTCTGTTTTTTCTTCCTAAAATGTATTTTCTTATATTTCTCTTTGTTTAAATGACATCTATCTTTCAAGATCCAGTTTAAGATCATCTGCTATCTCTTCCATGTTATTTTTATCTGCTCTCTGTGCCCAGGAGTGAGTTGTAATTACTTAATTTTCACAATTATCAGTCTTGCTTTGACATTTATCACTCTATATCTTGCATTTGTGTACAAGTCTGTTCTTTTTTTATTTTTTACATGTTTATTTACTTATTTATTTTTAAGAAAGAGAGAGAGAGAGAGAGACATTGTGAGTAGGGGAGGGGCAGAGAGAGGGAGAGAGAGAATCCTGAGCCGGCTGTGACTGTTAGTGCAGAGCCCACTGCGAGGCTCGAAGTGAAGTCACAAACCATGAACCGATCAGGAGTCATTCACTTAACAGACTGAACCACCCAGGCACCCCTGTACATGCCTTTTTTTTTTTAATCATCACTCATCAAAACATGTTGCCTCTCACACTGTACATGTCTTATTTATCTAGTAAAGTATATCCTCTCTAGTCACCATATTTTATACATCTTCCCATTTTCTACACATACCACATTCTTATTATCAAACATATATTAAATGATTAGATTTTAGTTTCGAGTTTGGTTCTTAGATTTTACATGTGGTATTCATATCTTTAATTTCTTTTAATCTTGAGAAAAAGGTTTGGAAGGAGAGTACTTGGAGACTTAATATAAAATGTCTGGAGGATTGTAATGTTATTACTTTTATGTATTTAAACAAAGACAAAATGCTTAAAAATATAATTAATCCATTATCTCTCAATTAAAGAACATGTAATTACTCTAGTCTATGAAAGGTTTAGAAAAATCCCTACTGGCAAAAACTGGCAGCATTTTTTAAAAAATCAGTCAGGAATAGGTTCAGTCAGTTTTGTATTCAACTTTGATATTTATTTTCAAAATATTAATAATCCAGGTGCTTTCTAATCTGATTTCCAATTAACCACTTTCCTCCTCACAGATGCTTTTTATCAGGTAGCCTTGTGTTTTCAGTACTTTCAACTTATTTTTAAACAAATCAGTGTTCCTTCTAGATAATTTTAGTCAAATTCCCTAAAAATAAAGATTTCAATGATCTGAATTATGTCTTAGATCATATGAATCTCAGTCTACAAACTCAGTTGTGTAAAAAATACCTTAATTTTTTAATAACTAAAGCGTTTCATGTATGAGTCCTTGTTCTACCACATATTACACTCATAATCACTATTAGTTCAGGATGTTCACACTTTTCCAAAGCTTTGTGTAAGTTCTGGAGAACTTAGAAGTACAAAACCATGGCTGGAGAAGTGTTGAGTTTGGTTCATGAGCATATAGATTTTCATTCACACTGGTGTTCCTACCTTCTTGTTTGACACAGGATATTTATCCTTATTAGTTGACTCTGTGCCATTCTTGACCTCTAACCAAAAGTTTCTCCTTATTTGGTTCATTGTCTGCACAATATATATCCTTCTCAGGGGCACAGAAAACATTCTACTCTGTAAGTCCCACTGTGTGGCCATTTTGGAAAAGATGCTATTCAAAGCCTTTTACCATTATATGACATTTTTGGTGACACAGTAAACATTTTAATTATCCTGATCATAGCTGAGTGCTGGGAATTTTGAGACCATTTCTGCCTTTTTCCTAGGGGAAAATGTTCTTAGCCAATTTTATTTTATTGCTTCTGCCTTTTGCGAGTTATAGGACAATATTGGGTTCTTTGCCTCACACTTAGATTTTCCTGGAAATAGGAGCACAATGCATCTCCACCCCTGAAGGCTGAAAATCAGGTGGAGCTCTACAGTCTTCTCTTACATGGAGCTGGGACTCCAGGTGGATTTCATGTGGAAGATGTGATTAATGACATCACATTTTTTGCTTCTATGTGGACACTACTAGCCTGGCTGCTCAACTATTCACAAATTACTTACCTAAGGAATGTGTTTTTAAATTTGAAAATAAATATCCAATTTCTATGTTTTGCCATATGTTGGTTCATAAACTGGCCCCATACAAAGAAGGCAAGCAATAAAAATAAACCATATTTGCTCCAGGTTACTTTTACCAGACCCTTCACGCTGATAGGGATAGTCTTTTCGTTTTTTCAACTTTCCTCTCTGTCTTGAATCTCTCCTATATCTTGTGCCCATTCCAGGGATTTATCAGTTTCTTCCAGTCAACAGGGGATTGCCCCCATTACTGGGGTCACCATGTATATCAGAGTCCCATATCAAGTGCTGGAGTCAGATTGAAGTATCCTGAGTTTATTCTTGCAGTGAATATGGCCCAGTCAGAGCCTTCAAAGACAGGGGACTAGAAGGCCTGTCTCATTCTCAATTTTCTAACTTTGCTATAGAGTTCCAGGGTTCCATATGCTCAGGGAGATCCCACTCATTGGACTAAGCCTCCCTGCAGGGTAGAATAATCAATCTATAAGGAAGTCAGTACTTGAACCTCCCAAGGACCATACAGGCACTGCCAGAGGGCAGGGTGTGTGGTATGGTGATGCTGCTCATTTTCTCTATCTCCTGTCCATCAGAGAAATGCCATTGCTCCCACCCCCAGTGTATAGCATAGCTGCATTAGTCATGCCTGGATGCATTCCCTGGCCTTTTTCTGGAACTTGGCAGTGATATCAATAAGCTTTGCAGATTACCTTCTCTCCTGGAGTATTTCTTAAATTGAGGGCTGGTCTGCTGGCTAAGGTTATTGTCATTGTGCTTTTGCTTTCTGTTGTATTAGAAATCAGACAGCAGGGAGCGTTCATCTCACTGTCAGTCACCACAACAACCTCCTTTTGCTCTGCATTTTCTCAGGGATTCCACCTCTTATGGTCTTATTCAGGCTTTGTCACAAGCGCTTGGACCTTAATCTGTGACAGCCTGCACTCTCTTAGCTTTGCAAATCACATGCTAAATTCACCAACTTATTATCCAGCTCACCCACCTTGTCTGCCAGCCCCAAATCTAGCAAAATAGACCCACAGGCCCTTCTCTAACATCAACCCTTCTTCCCAGTTTCTAACTGGAGCTTCAGCTTCTATTCCAGCATCAGGATCCAACAGAACTGCACAGAGTAAAGACCAGCCCACTGCCTAGGGCTGGTTTTCTTTGAAATGTGCATTCTAAGCAGTTCCAACAAGTGCATCAGACCAGCCACACTTTCCCTGTCCTTCCGAACTCACATGGGGTCCACAAAAGCCTAACACTCGGGCTACCCCTCCTCACAGGAAGGTCGAGGGCCAACCCGGGATTGCTCTGCTACCTCGCCACTGCCTCTCTCCCAAGATCCTCAGTAGCTTGCCAGTGTTTGGTTCAGAAACTGGCCCCTGTACATGGAGGGCAGGAAGAGACCAAGACAGAGGCAGGCCACTGCAGATTGGTAGTTGGTAGTGTTGATGAAAGGGAACTTACATACCAGGCTTTTCTTGAACCCTACAAGAAGAGTAGATCTCCACACCACTGACAAGAATATTAAAAGTTTATATAGAGGCCTTACTGGGCCTTAGTTGTATGTATCATCAAAATGATCTCAACACTTGCTGTGTCTAGAGACTGCATCCTTGAAAATGGCTCCCACTGTGGGAATTGTGGGCAGACCATGTATTCCAAGGATTGGAGAAGGTGTGAGGAGTCTCCATTTGCCTGGGGCCAGTTTACAGTTCAACTAGTAGTCACTTCCTCTCCATGACCTATTTCAACACTGTATCATCTCTTACCCAAGGTAAGAAATATTGCAGATTGAGCTGCTTATAAAATGGGGAGGACAATATTAAGATAGTGAGGAAGAAGGAAGGATGGGGCTGATGGTGAATCCCAGGCAAAAATGCAGGGGGGTGGCTAAATGCACTTAAACTTTGAATGAGGTAGCACTTCACTCATAATTGATTTTAATCCAGGCTTTCTGTTGAGAATTTTCCAACATATACCTTAAGTTCCAAAATAAAAAAGCAGACATCTGATATTTCATTTGAGGCTCAGAGGCTAAACCATTTGCTCAAGATCCCCTTGAGCAAAAGATCCTCTCAACTGGTGAATGGAAGAGGTGAAATTTGAACCCATGCATTTTCTTTCCAAGTCAGGTAACCTAGCTTATACTGACCCAACCTGACTACACTGATTACATTACACATTCACTAGATAGTTATTCAATCCCCTAATTTCTTTTTATGTATAAATTCCATTGATTTTACAAGACTTCTCTAGTATTCCCAATATAGAATGAGTATGGGATAAAGAAAAGCTTTATTCCAATATAAAATCAAGCTGCTTCATTGCTGGTTAGTTTGCTATTGTAGAAGAACCTATCCATTTTTTCAAATATAGGATTTATTACTATACTAGGCTACAGAGTAAAATATATTTTCTCTGCTTTAATTTTTCTCATCACAATATGAATGTTTCTTAAGTCAGTGTACTTTATGATGGGATCCAGATTTTCATGGGTACACTGAGGCCATTTTTTATTTCTTCAAAATGATGAAATGAATTCCAACAAGGCACTTTATTTTATGACATAAAAAAAGAAATCTCAATTAACGCTTAAAATTAAGTCCCACCATAGATAAGCACTCCCTTAAGTAAAGTCTTGAGTACAATGGGGAAAATTTAAAGCTGGTAAAAATATGTATTATAACTAATATAAATCATATAAGAAATATTTTACCTCTGGTACATATAGGAAATCAACTCATGGGAAATAAGATTAAAAGCAGCATTAGAAATAATGTAAAATCGTTTTAAGCTAAATGTAATTCTCTAAAAAATGACAAGTTGACAGCTTAAAGAGCCTCAAGCTTCATCCTGCCAATGTTCATTTCTCTTCTGCTTTTCCATTTGAAGATGCTTCTAAAAGATAGGCATCATCAAAGTATTCCTGGCATTGCTAAGCACATCAAGACAGTTTTCCTCATTCCCAAATTTGGTTGCATACAGTAAGTCAACTTTTTGATTTATCTTTAAAGATGTGCAAATATTCATCTAAATACTGATGCCATTAGAAGGAATATTCTAATTCTGTGAATATGTCTTTTCTCAAAATGTCTTCTTTAACATTGACATTATTGAACAAAGTTATTTCTTTTGAGAGAGTAAAGTCTTTCAACATAGTAAGAATAACCATAAAACTAAAAAGTGCATATTTCTTAGATTAAAAAATAAATAAAATACAAAAATATGAAAATATATGTTCCTTTTTTATATGAATTTATAAAATAACACAATCATTTTTATTAAAATTACTAGTTGATTCTGCAAAAAAATGAAACCTTTCCTCTGAAATATTATTAACTTGAATATACCTAGATTTGCATATTATGGTTACAGTATATATTTCTACCCTTTTGGGTAACTTAGAAGCATCTTATTTCCATTTAATGTGTATAGGTAGATGCTTTGTCCTTAACTACAAAGAAAAATTTTTTAAATGGCAGAAATTAAAACAAAAATTTTATGGTCTTATCTCACATGTTGCTATCCTCTCCTTGGTGCCTTGATGTGAATATTGCACAAGAGTGGAGGTATATCTGTTTCTGCAAAAAAAAATAATAATTTTTTTATTCTTGAGAGATAGAGACAGAGCACGAGCAGGGAAGGGGCAGAGAGAGAGGGAGACACAGAATCTGAAGCAGGCTCCAGGCTCTGAGCTGTCTGCACAGATCCCAACATGGGGCTCGAACCCATGAACCATGAGATCATGACCTGAGCTAAAGTCAGACCCACCTAACCAACTAAGCCACCTAGGTGCTTCTATCTGCTTCTGCTCCTTTTAGTGAATTTCTCTTCTTCTTATAAAGTCTGTAGATATGGAAAGAGAAGGATTATTTACAACTGATATTTTCTCCAATTTTTACTATGTGCCATACAGTGGGTTGAATGCTGAGTATTTAAAAGATGGTGACTAAAGATCTGTTTTTAAAAATCTCATGATATAGTGGAAGGAACTGACATGGCAATATAGATTTATGACCAAGTGTAATGCTTGTAATGGTAGTATGAGTGCAGTGCTATACAAACACAGATCACATTGCTTATTATATTGCCTTGGAAGAGTCAAGTGAAATGACATTGGAACTGCTTAAAGAATAACAAGAATTAGCTTTTTTTGTTGTTGCAAAAGTGAAGGAAAGCAATCACAGGCAGGATACAGTATGTGGAATTAAAGAAGAGTGAAATGTCATGTTGGATTTTTTCCTCTATAAAGAAGGTATTTGTGTTAAAGACTGCTTGAATATTTTATTAGTATAGTTCATTTCTTTTATTTAAATAATTTTGGACAAAATATGAAATTTTTAACAGCTTTATTGACTAATAACTCACATATCATACAATCTACCTATTTAAAATGTATAATCCAATGTTTTTTTAGTGTATTAGAATATATATGCATTCATCACCACCACAGTCAATTTTAGAACATTTTCTTCACTGAAAGAAGAAATCTTATATCCCTTATACCCTATTCCTCTGCCCTGCCCTTTCAACCCTAAGCAACCATTAATCTACTTTCTACCTATATAGATGTTCCTATTCTAGACTTTCATATGAATAAAATCATAGTATGGGATCTTTTGTGTCTGGTTTCTTTTACTTAGTATAGTGTTTTCAAGGTTCATCCATGTTTCACCATTTTTTTCGTGACCATATAATAATTTATTGTGTGAATGAATTATAAATTCACTACACACACACACACACACACACACACACACACACACCCCACACATATTGTTAATCAGTTCATCCACTGATTAACTGGACATTTGGGTTGTTTCTCACATTTTGGCTATTATGATTAATGATGCTATAAACATTCGTGTACAAGCTTTTATGTGAATGTACGTTTTCATTTCTCTTGCATATGTATCTAGAAGTGGATTATGGAGTCATAGTATAACCCTATGTTTAATCTTCTGAGGAACTGCCATACTTTTTTCCAAAGTGGCTGAATCATTTTATATTCTTACAGTAGTAAATGAGGGTTTCAATTTCTTCACATTATCAGCAACTGTTATTGTATCTGATTATTAACTTTTAGACATTCTAGTGAGCATAAAGTGGTATCCCATTGTGGCTTTTATTTGCATTTAATATTTTTTGTTTTCAGTCTATTTTTTCTAGTATTAATTTAGCCACTCCACCTTTCCAGTGGTTACTGTTTGAATTATATTTTTCCATTCTTTTATTTGTCTATTTGTCTATTTGTCTTAAATTTAACTGTGTCTCCTGCAGACAACATATAATTGGGTAATTTTTTTTTTCATTCAGTCTAAAACCTTTGAAGGGATTGTGTAATCCATTCACATTTA
Source organism: Panthera uncia (assembly GCF_023721935.1). Lineage (NCBI taxonomy): Eukaryota > Metazoa > Chordata > Mammalia > Carnivora > Felidae > Panthera > Panthera uncia. The sequence continues at coordinate 25,011,767 of NC_064812.1, read as the reverse complement.
ATATTACTACTGATATAATTAAATCTATGTCGGCCATTTTATATTTTGTTTGTTTCTTATCTTTTATGTTCCTCTATTTCTTTGCCTTGCTTTCTTTTGCATTAAATACATATTTTTTAATGTAGCATTTTAATTTCAGATTTTTTTGATGGTTAATTTTATTTGTCAACTTGACTGGGCCATAGGGTGCTCAGAGATTTGTTAAGCATTATTCTGGCTCTTTTATGAGGGTGTCTCTGGATGTGAATAACATATGAATTGGTAGACTGAGGAAAGCACCTCAAATTTATTTTTTAAATAATTTTAAGTATTTTATTAAAATATCAGTGGATAAAAATAAGAGATTATATCAGGTGCAATAAAGTTAAGAACAACTAAATGACTTCATATTTGGGATGTGAGGAGACTAAAGAGATACTATTTCTAATAATAATTGGAGAATTACAGATTAAAGCATGTTTAAACCTAATATTTGTTACTTATAAAATTAGAATAAAGAGTTTAAGTGAAAAAATATAGCATTTTAGCAAAAAGAAAATAAATTTTCATAAGTAAAGAGCATAAAAATATAAAATTTAGACATATGTTATGAAGATAAATATAAATTGCTCAAATTTATTTTAAAAATACATACTCATTAAACAAAAAAATGAAGAAGTAATACCAGGAAAAAATATTGATGCAATAAGCTAAGATTTTATTTTATCTTCTTTTAAAGTTTATTTATTTATTTTAAGAGGGAGGGAGGGAGAGGGAGAGAGAGAGAGACAGCATGAGCTAGGGAAAGGCAGAGAGAAGGAGACAGAGAATTCCAAGCAAGCTCCACACTGTCAGTGCAGAGCCTGATGTGGGGCTCAAACTCATGAACTATGAGATTATGACCTGGTCCTAAACCAAGAGTAGGATACTCAACCGAATGAGCCACCCAGGTCCTCTAATGAGATTTTAATATGAATATAAAAAGTTTAAGCAAAACTCCTTTTCTTTTTTTTAATATATTTTAAATGTTTGCTTATTTTTGAGAGAGAGAGAGAGACAAAGCATGAGCAGTGGAGGGGCAGAGAAAGAGGGAGACATAGAATCAGAAGCAGGCTCCAGCTGTCTGCACAGAGCCTGACATGTGGCTCGAATCCACAAACTGTGAGATCATGACCTGAGCTGAAGTCGGACGCTTAACTGACTGAGCCATCCAAGTGCCCCAAGCAAAAATCATTTTCGATCACGAGAATTCTGTTTTGTTTCTTCGGGAGGGACTATTTATAAGGTAGATATAATATACATGAACACCCAACCTCTCTCCTACAAATGTAAACTGAAATGGCTGAAGAAATGTAAAATTAGAAAAACTTCATCACCTTTTGAAACCTAGGGAGTGATACTATTGACTATAACCTTGAAGGAATTTGTATGAAATACAGGGCAGAAGAGACAGGACTGGTAGAAAACACTTAAGGCTGACATAGAACTTCCTTTCTTACAAGAGCAAGGTGATATCAGAGTAAGGAAATAAATAAGATAGGGTCAAACTCCCTGAATCACTTTGATTTGTTCAGTCATGGGCTGTACGTGAAGGTAGACCAGATTCAGACCAGTAAGGTCCTCCTACGAAGTTTTTTACCAATGGGAAACAATATTCAGTTCTATGGCAAAATATGCATGTTTACATATTCTACACTTACAGTAACTCATTCAACACAAGATTTGTATTTTTCTTTGTAAATCCAAAAGAACTTGCTCCATGAGAATGGATTTCCTAGGATTTCCCCCCATTATACAGGCATGTAAGAGACCTAGTGATCTTCATTTTGTGACTGAATTTCTTTTACTATTTTTAGTAGGTTTATAAGTGTTTTGAATTTTTCTGATGGATCATCTATAATAATTTAATGTTGAATTCTCTTTTTAACTATGTATTCTTCATATTTCCTTCTTAAATTATTGTATTAGCTAGAACATCCAGTTAATTTAGGCCACCCATGTTTTGTTCACAATTTTAACACATTTTTTTAAATGTTTTATTTATTTTTGAGAGAGAGAGCATGAGTTGGGGAGGGGCAGAGAGAGAGGCGGGACAGATGATCCGAAGCAGGCTCTGTGCTGACAGCAGTGAGCCTGATGCAGGACATGCAGGACTTGAACTCACAAACCATGAGATCATGACCTGAGTGGAAGTTGGATGCTCAACTGGCTGAGCCACCCAGGCACCCCTTAACACGTTTATTTCTAATGTACCACCATTTACTTGAAACGCATTCTTACAATTCTGGAGTCTAGAAGTCAAAGAACAAGGTATTGCAGGGTTGATTTCTTTTAAGGTCTCTCCCCTTGGCTTGTAGGTGGCTGTCTTCTCCCTATTTCTTCACATATTTTCTTTGTCCAGATTTCCTCTTATGTTACACAGACACTACACATACTGCATTTTAATTTGGTTATTTTGGTGATGTGAGTGTTGTTGGGTTGTATACTATTTGGCATATATTCCTTTGAGAAGTATTGCTGGTAATACTGTTTCCTGATTATTCCCCTACCAATTAAAAATTAACATTAATATTGGGACACCTGGGTAGCTCAGTCACCTGAGTGTCTGACTCTTGATTTCAGTTCAGGTCATAATCCCAGGGTCATGGGATTTAGCCCTGCATCAGGCTCTGCGCTAGCAGAGCCTGCTTGGAATTCTCTCCCTGTCTCTCTCTGCCCCTCTCTCCAGGTTGCACTCTATCTCTCTCTGTCTAAAAGTATTTAAAAAAAATTAACATTAATATTGATATTTCACTCTTCTAATCCAAGAGTGGAATCAGTGTCATTCTTCTTTTAATACTGAAGGGCATGGATATATATATGTGCTGTCTTAAAAAATATTTTGTCATACCTAAGCCTTCTAATTACTACAGTTTGACAATAACTAGATTGCAAGAGTACTTTTTTTTTACCCTTTTAAAAATTTTATTTTTTTAATTTACATCTAAGTTAGTATTTAGTGCAACAATGATTTCAGGGGTAGATTCCTCAATGCCCCTTACCCATTTAGCCCATGCCCCCTCGCACAACCTCTCCAGTTTGTTCTCCATATTTAAGAGTCTCTTATGTTTTGTCCCCCTCCCTGTTTTTATATTATTTTTGTTTCCCTTCCCTTGTGTTCATCTGTTCTGTGTCTTAATGTCCTCATATGAGTGAAGTCATATGATATTTGTCTTTTTCTGACTAATTTTGCTTAGCATAATACCCTCTAGTTCCATCCATGTAGTTGCAAATGACAAGATTTCATTCTTTTTGATTGCCGAGTAATAGTCTATTATATATACATATATATATATACATATATATATACATATATATATACATATATATATATATGTATATATATATATGTATATATATATAAAATGTATACACACACACACACACACACACACACACACACACACACCACCTCTTCTTTACCCATTCATCCATTGATGGACATTTGGGCTTTTTCCATACTTTGGCTACTGTTGATAGTGCTGCTGTAAACGTTGGGGTGCATGTGTCCCTTCAACACAGCATACCTGTATATCTTGGATAAATACCTAGTAGTGCAATTGCTGGATCATAGGGTAGTTCTATTTTTAAGTTTTTGAGGAACTTCCATACTGTTTTCCAGAGTGGCTGGACCAGCTTGCACTCCCACCAACAATGCAAAAGAGATCCTCTTTCTCCGCATCCTCGCCAACATCTGTTGTTGCCTGAGTTGTTAATGTTTGCCATTCTGACTGCTGTGAGGTGGTATCTCACTGTGGTTTTGATTTCTATTTCCTTGATGATGAGTGATGTTGAGCCTTTTTTCATGTGTCAGTTGGCCATCTGGATGTCTTCTTTGGAGAAGTGTCTATTCGTGTCTTTTGCCCATTTCTTCACTGGATTATTTGTTTCTTGGGTGTTGACTTTGATAAGTTCTTTATAGATTTTGGATACTAGCCCTTTATCTGATATGTTGTTTGCAAATATCTTCTCCCATTCTGTCAGTTGCCTTTTAGTTTTGCTGATTGTTTCCCTTGCGAGTACTTTTTTTTTTTAAACATACTTAAAGATGAACTGTAATCTTGAAAAAATTCATACTATAGATCCACTTTCATACAATGATTACTTAAAAATGACAATAAAATAGACATTTTCTACTTATTATTTAGATTAATACATACTTTTGGGGCACCTGGATGCCTCAGTCAGTGGAGCATCCATCTCTTGGTTTTGGCTCAGGTCATGATCCCAGGGTCGTGGGATCAAGCCTTGCATTGGGCTGCACGCTGAGCATATAGCCTGCTTAAGATTCTCTCCCTCTTTCTCTCTCTCTCCCTCTGTCCCCTGCCCTGCTCACACTCTTCCTCTCTAAAGAAATTAAAATTAAAACAATACATACTTTGAAAATGGGTATAAATAAAAGGTTAGATTTCATATTACATACAATTCAACATGTGGGCACACTTTTTCTATAATCTTTCATAATAATTATGCTTTATGAGAATTAGTTACTTTGTCTTAGCTAAAAAATTTTCATTAAAAAATAAATTTTATCTGACATCTACAAAGATTCTTTTTAGCATCAGTTTCTAAACAAGTATAGTCAAATTAAAAAAAAATAGCCAGGTAAAATTCTGTTTAAAATTTTAATGCAGTTTTGTTTGGGGAATTGTTTTGTGCATTTGGCAGAAGATTCATAAAAAAAAACAACATGTGAATCTGTTAAAATGAATTTTATAAAAACAAGAAATCTACACACCAAATAGATTTACAAAACTTTACTTTCTAACCAAGAATTTAATAAAGGATTATTTTAGGCAATATTTACGTTCTCTTTAAATTGCTCATAAGCCAGTATCTTTATAAGTTGAAGGATAAAAAGCAAAGCGTTTTACAGTCTAGATTACATAAAAGTATGATTAGGGCTGGACTTTCAGAACTGTTTAGTATTCCATTGTGTACATAATATAAAGAGAACAGCTTCTGTGTATTTTGAAGTGCCTGAGGGCATTTCAGAATGTCTAGGCCACCACACAGCTGGAAATAGAAATCCACTTTGTGTATTTTGCGTTTACCAAAAAATAATAATAATTAATGCCTGGCATAATGTTAGTGACTATGTTAGACTTGGAACTATAACGCCAGTAAAATGAAGAAATGTGGTTATGTTCATTAGGTGAGTGGGTGGAGTAATAGTAATGCAAACAATTAATTAAAATTTCCTTAAGATAAAAGACGACAGATAGCTTATCATGGGAAACTTGAATGGAGAAACAAATCACAGAGCTAAGAATAGAATCCTATGGGAAACCAAGAGAGGTCAAGAGATGTAAAATAGTTTCCATTGCCCTTTAACCAAGTAATTATTATGGCATGCCAAGTTTGATATAAGGGAATTCAAACTGTAAAGCAAATTTAATGGTAAAGAAGGAAAAAGGAAAGTCACAGTTTGAAAGGTGTAATGATTTTATTCATATTCTACATCTAGATTGACAGTTTTGAGTGAACTAACCAAATGAATAAATTATAAGCTAATATCACTGTGATGAATCTATCAGTTGCTTTCTTGCATTCAGTCAAGTGTTCAAAACAAGTCGCCTTTCCAGACATTTTCTTAAACACAAATGCCCTGGTTGAGATGTCATTTCATCTATCTATCTATCTATCTATCTGTCTATCTATCTATCATATATCTACTTTAAAAAAAAATATTAATTATCTGTATTGTGAACAATCTGGTTTCAAGGTGGATGTTGTGAAACGGGTAAAACCCTAATAAGGAGATTTGGTAAAAGCAATGTCTAACTTTAACATCTGATGAGTATTCAGTTTCTTTCCTAACTTCTCTTTCCAAGGAGTAAGTACACCAGTTTTTGGATCACTCTGTAATTGACGATGGATAAATTGCATATAGGAGACAGTTTGGGCTTTCCTCAGAAACTGCATAACTTTAACTCTGTAAGTGACAGCTTTTGGAATGAGATTTAAATAATTGGCTCTAAATTCATTGTAAGACTTTCATAGCTAGTATATACTTGACAGTTATATTTTGTTATTTTATTAGCCATAAACTAGTTACTATATTACAAAATCAATACAAAAGGTTATTTATGTCAATGAACTGGAAATCACTAATTAAATCATTAAAGTAATTAAACTTGGTGTTAAGTAATTCATAGTGAATTGTGTTGTTTATAAAAGCCTTATTTATTTTTCATTCTATACCTCACAAAAAAAATTTCAGAAAAGAATTGGAGGAGGTGTAAATTTTTCAGGTCCTTGAACTTGAGGACAATGATGTAAAAAACTTTACCTTCTTCCTGGCACACAGTGACCACACAATAAACACTTGCTAAAATGCACTGTTTTTAACAGTGCCCTCTACTTTCTCTCTGTTCTTTTCTTTTCACTGCATTTTTTCCATGGATGCTTTGCTCAAGAGAACATTGATAAGCTCATTCAAGAATTTTTGTTTAGGTCTCATTGTAATGTTTTATGGTATCTGAATTCTTGAGTACAATATGAGGACTTGGTTATGGTTCCTTTAGTAAAAAGGAAAGTAAATTGCTCAGAGCTTGACTTCAGGGAGAGTATTTCCTAAGCACACATTTTTGTGAAGTCTTGGAAGCCTAGGTTTATAGAGTATAAATGTAGAAGTGTATTAAGTTGTTTGGATTGTAGAAATTCCTGGAGAGGGTCCTAATAACCCCTATCAAACAGCTCATTTGATAGAGTTAAACAGGGCTGAGAAGAAATTTTATCCCTCTATGTCTTTACCATCTGTTGGGACAGTGCTTTCCAATACTTGTGAAATTATTACGTCCAATGAACTCCTTAGCTCTGATTCATTCCTAGTGAACTTAAAGCATATTCTCCTCCAGGGTGTGCCTTGATTTTTACTAGATTTATTTCCCCGCCCTTCTGCCCCCCCCTCCACCTCACATACTTTATTTTTTTTAAGCTTATTTATTTATTTTGAGAGCAAAGAGAGCATGAGTTGGGGAGGGGCAGAGAGAGAGACAGAGAGAGAGACAGAGAGAGAGAGGGAGAGGGAGAGAGAGGGAGAGGGGGAGAGAGAGAGACAGAGAGACAGAGAGACAGAGAGACAGAGAGACAGAGAGACTCCCAAGCAGGCTCTGCATTGTTAATGTGGAGCCCAATGCAGGGCTTGAATTCACAAAGTGTGAGATCATGACCTGAGTAGAAGTTGGACACTCCACCAACTGAGCCACCCAGGCACCCTGATCTCACATACTTTAAAAGGCAATATTGTTTAGTCAATTAGCTTTGGAAACCCTAAGTGAAATTGAGCTAAAGCTGTGTTTAGTGCATACTTCCCCCTATTCCTTATGCTCCATACTCATTGTCAAATGAATAAAGTTTGTGAAATCTGCAGTATTTCCAGGACTCCATGTAACTCAGAATGCTATTACTTATCACACCTTAACAGTATCTGGAAAATGTTTCATAGAATAGAAATTTCTTTTTTACGAAGTTGATCTATTCTATTTTTTAAATAAACTCTTAATTTTTAGAACAGAATTTTGGATTTATGGAAAAGTTGCAAGAACATTGTCAAGAGTTTCCCAGTATTATTTAGGATATTATATTAATATGATGCATTTGTTCCAATTAACAAACCAATACTAAGGCATCATAAACTGAAGTCCACATTTCATTCAGATTTCCTTAGTTTTCACCAACTGTACATTGCTTTTCTGTTTAGTATTCCATCAAGGATATCAGAATGCATTTAGTCATCCTGTCTCCCTTTGGCTTATATTGGCTATGACAGCTTCTCAGACTTCCTTAGCTTTTAATGATCTTGACAATTTTGAGTAATATTGATCAGATATTTTGTAGAATACCGTCAGTTGAGATTTTGTCTATTTTTTCTTGTTATTAGACTTGGTTTATGGGTTTTGGGTAGAAAGGCCACAGAAATAAGGGACCATTATCATCATGTTATATCAAGGGTACATATTATTAACATGACATCATTTTTTTCAGGGGTTTTATATTTATGTATTTATTTTTAAATATAATTTATTGTCAACATAGCTAACATGCAGTGTGTTCTTGCCTAAGGAGTAGACTCCCATAATTCATCACTTACATACAACACCCAGTGCTCATACCAACCAGTGCCCACCTCAATGCCCATTACCCAGTTTCCCCTCTCTCCCACTCCCCCAATAAGCCTTTAGTTTGTTCTCTGTATTTAAGAGTCTCTTATGATTTACTTCCCTCTCTGTTTGAAACTATTTCCCCCCTTGCCTTCCACCATGGTCTTTTGTTAAGTTGCTCAAGTTCCACATATGAGTGAAAACATATGATATCTTTCTCTGACTGACTTACTTCACTTAGTGTAACACCCTCCAGTTCCTCCACATTGTTGTAAATGGCAGGATTTCATTCTTTCTCATTGCTAAGTAGTATTTCATTGTATATATAAACCACATCTTTTTTAGTCATTCATCATTTGATGGACATTTTGACTCTTTCCATAATTTTGGCTGTTGTTGAAAGAGCTGCTATAAACATTGTGGTACATGTGCCCCTATGAATCAACACTCCTGTATCCTTTGCATAAATTCCTATTAGTGATATTGCTGCGTCATAGGGTAATTCTATTTTTTAATTTTTTGAGGAACGTCCACACTGTTTTCCAGAGTGGCTGCACGTTTGCATTCCTACCAACAATGCAAGAGGGTTCCCATTTTTCCACATCCTTACCAACATCTGTTGTTTCCTGAGTTGTTAATTTTAGCCACTCTGGCTGGGGTGAGGTGGTATCTCAATGTGGTTTGGTTAGTATTTCCCAGATGATGAGTAATGTTCATGTGTCTGTTGGCCATCTATCTGGATGTCTTCTTTGGGAGGTGTCTATTCTTCTCTTCTGCCGATTTCTTCACTGGGTTATTTGTTTTCCAGGTGTTGAGTTTGGTAAGTTCTTTATAGATTTTGGATACTAACCCTTTATCTGATAAATCATTTGCAAATATCTTTTCCCATTCTGTCAGTTGCCTTTTAGTTCTGCTGATTGTTTCCTTCACTATGCAGGTTTTTTATTTGATGAGTTCCAAATAGTTAATTTTTCTTTTTGCTTCCCTTGCCTCTGGAAATATGTTGAGTAAGAAGTTGCTGCAGCCAATGTCAAAGAGGTTGTTGCCTGCTCTCTCCTCGAAGACTCTGATGACTTCCTGTCTTATATTTAGATCTTTCATCCATTTTGAGTTTATTTTTGTGTATGGTGTAAGAAAGTGGTCCAGGTTCATTCTTCTGCATGTCGCTGTCCAGTTTTCCCAGCACCACTTGCTGAGGAGACTGTCTTTTTTCTATTGGATACTCTTTCCTGCTTTGTCAAAGATTAGTTGGCCATTCATTTGTGGGTCCAATTCTGGGTTCTCTATTTGATTCCATTGGTCTATGTTTGTTTTTGTGCCAATACCATACTGTCTTGATGATAGTAGAGTAGATAGCTGTAGTAGAGGTTAAAGTCCGGGACTGTGATGCCTCCCACTGTGGTTTTCTTTTTCAACATTACTTTGGCTATTCAGGGCCTTTTGTGGTTCTATATGAATTTTAGGATTGTTTGTTCTAGCTTTGAGAAGAATGCTGGTGCAATTTTGATTGGGATTGCATTGAATATGTAGATTGCTTTGGGTAATATTGACATTTTAACAATATATATTCTTCCATTCCCTGAGCATGCGATGTTTTCCCATTTCTTTGTGTCTTCTTCAATTTTTTTCATAAGCTTTCTATAGTTTTCAGCATACAGATCTTTTACATCTTTGGTTAAGTTTATTCCTGGGTATTTTATGGTTCTTGGTTCAATTGTAAATGGGATTGATGTCTTGATTTCTCTTTCTGTTCTTTCATTGCTGGTGTATAGAAATGCAACTGATTTCTTTACATTGATTTTGTATCGTGTCACTTTACTGAATTCATGTATCAGCTCTAGAAGCTTTTTTTGGGGGGTCTTTCAGGTTTTCCATTTAGGGTATCATGTCAACTGCAAAAAGTGAAAGTTTGACTTCTTCTTTGCTGATTTGGATGCTTTTTATTTCATTTCCTTGTCTGATTGGTGAGGCTAAGACTTTCAACACTATGTTAAACAATAGTGGTGACAGTGGACATCCCTGTCATGTTCCTGATCTCAGGGGAAAAGCTCTCAGTTTTTCGCCATTGAGGGTGATATTAGCTGTGAGCTTTTCATATACGGCTTTTATGATGTTGAGGTATGTTCCTTCTATCATGACTTTCTTGAGGGTTTTTATTAAGAAAGTATGCTGTATTTTGTCAAATACTTTTTCTGTATCTATTGACAGGATCATATGGTTCTTATCCTTTCTTCTATTAATGTGATGTATCACATTGATTGATTTGCGAATATTGAACCAGCCCTGCAGCCCAGGAATGAATCCCACTTGATCATGGTGAATAATTCTTTTAATATACTGTTGAATTCAGTTTGCTATTATCTTGTTGAGAGTTTTTGCACCCATGTTCATCAGGGATATTGGCCTGTAATTCTCCTTTTTAGTGGAGTCTCTGTCTGGTTTAGGAATCAAGGTGATTCTGGCTTCATAGAATGGGTCCAGAAGCTTCTCTTCTGTTTCTATTTTTTGGAACATCTTGAGAAGGGTAGGTATTAACTCTGCTTCAAATGTCTGGTAGAAGTTCCCTAAGAAGCCTCTGGCCCAGGACTCTTATTTGTTGGGAAATTTTTGATAACTGATTCAGTTTCTTTGCTGGTTATGGATCTGTTCAAATTTTCTATTTCTTCTCATTTGAGTTTTGGTAGTGTGTAAGTGTCTAGGAATTTTCCCATTTCTTCCAGGTTGTCCTGTTTGTTGGCATATAATTTTTCATAGTATTCTCTAATAATTGATTGTATTTATGTGGTGTTGGTTGGTATTTTTCCTCTTTCATTTGTGATTTTAACTATTTGGATTATCTCTCTTTTCTTCTTGAGAAGTCTGGGTGGGAGTTTAATCAATTTTGTTTATTATTTCAAAAAAAAACATCTCTTAGATTCATTTATCTGTTATGGTTTTTTTCCTGTATTGTTTATTTCCGCTCTCATCTTTATTATTTCTCTTCTTCTTCTGGCTTTGGGGTTTCTTTGCTGTTCTGCTTCTAGTTCCTGTAGGTGTGTGGTTAGGAAAAATTTAGGATTTTTCTTGTTTCTTGAAATAGGCCTGGATTACAATGTATTTTCCTTTTATGAAAACCTTTGCTGCATCCCAAAGGGTTTGGACTGTCGTGTTTTAATTTTCATTTGCTTCTATACATTTTTAATTTTTTTTTTCAACGTTTTTTTTTTTTTTTTTTTTTTTTTTTTTGGGACAGAGAGAGACAGAGCATGAACGGGGGAGGGGCAGAGAGAGAGGGAGACACAGAATCAGAAACAGGCTCCAGGCTCCGAGCCATCAGCCCAGAGCCTGACGCGGGGCTCGAACTCACGGACCGCGAGATCGTCGCGGGGCTCGAACTCACGGACCGCGAGATCGTGACCTGGCTGAAGTCGGACGCTTAACCGACTGCGCCACCCAGGCGCCCCTAATTTTTTTCTTTAACTGCCTGGTGGATCCATTCGTTCTTTGTAGGATGTTCTTTAACTTTCATGCATTTGGAGGCTTTCCAATTTTTTCCTTGTGGTTGATTTTAAGTTTCATGGCATTGTGATCTAAAAATATGCATGGTATGATCTCAATTCTTTTATATTTATTGAGGGCTGTTTTGTGACCCAGTGTGTGATCCATTTTGGGGAATGGTCCGTGTGCCCTCGAGAAGAATGTGTATTCTGCTGCTTCTGGATGAAAAGTACTGAATATATATTTCAAGTCCATCTGGTTTAATGTGTCATTGAGAGCCATTGTTTCCTTATTGATTTTCTGCCTATATAATCTGTACATTGTGATAAGTGGAGTATTAAAGTCCCCTACAATCATAGTATTATTACCTATATATTTATTTATGTTTGTGATTAATCAATTTATATATTTGGGTACCTGGGAGCATAAATGTTTATAATTGTTAGTTCTTCTTGATGGATAGACCCCTTAACTATGATATAATGCTATTCTTAATTTCTTGTTACAGTCTTTGTTTTAAAATCTAGTTTGTCTATAAGTATGGCTACTCCAGCTTTCTTTTGCCAGCCAGTGACATATGGCATGATAGATGGTTCTTCATATCCTCACTTTCAATCCGCAGGTGTCCTCAGGTCTAAAATGAGTCTCTTATAGGCAACATATAAATGGATATTGTTTTTTTTTATCCATTCTGATACCCTATATCTTTTGATTGGGGCATTTAGTCCATTTACATTCAGAGTGATGATTGGAAGATTCGGATTTAGTGTCATTTTGTTATCTGTAGGTTTCGTGCTTGTTGTGATGTCTCTGGTCCTTTGTAGTATTTTCAACATACCACCCACAGAGTCCCCCTTAGGATCTCCTGCAGGGCTGGTTTAGTGGCCATGTACTCCTTTAGTTTTTGTTTGTCTGGGAAAGCCTTTATCTCTCCTATTCTGAATGACAGCCTTTTGGATAAAGAGCTCTTGCCTGCATATTTTTCCTATTCAGCACACTGAAAATTTCCTGCCACTCTGTTGTAGCCTGCCACGTTTCACTGGGCATGTCCACTACTACCCTTATGTGTCTACCCTTGTGGGTTAAGTCTTTTTGTCCCTAGCTGCTTTCAGAATTCTTTCTTTATCTTTGTATTTTACCAGTTTCACTATGGTATGCTGTGGTGAAGACCTATTCTTGCTGAATCTGAAGGGAGTTCTCTGTGCCTCCTGGATTTAGATGTCTGCTCCTTCCCCATATTAGGGAAGTTCTCAGCTATAATTTGTTCAAGTAAACCTTCTGCCCTTTTCTTTTTCTCTTCTTCAGGAACTCCTATGATACAGATATTATTTTGTTTCATTGAATCACTTAGTTCTGTAATTCTCTTCTCATGGTCTAGTATTTTAAATCTCTTTTTCTCAGCTTCGTCAATGTCCTTAATTTTGTCTTCTACTTCACTTATTCTCCCCTCTGCTTCCTCCATCCTGCTGTCACTGCATTTATTTTATTTTGCACCATATTTATAACTGCTTAATTCCTAGTGACTATTTCTTAGTTCCTTGATCTCTGAAGCAATAGATTCTCTGTTGTCTTCTATGCTTTTGTCAAGCCTAGCTATTAATCTTATAACTATTATTCTAAATTCTTAACCAGATATATTATTTATATATGTTTTGAGCAATTCTCTAGCTATCATTTCTTCCTGGAATTTCTTTTGAAGACAATTCTTCCATTTCATCATTTTGGCTAGTTTTCTGTCCTTTATGTGTTTTAATAGTTTGTTACGTGTCCTGCACCTGCAAGCACTACTATATTAAAAAGGGGTCATACACTGTGTAGGGTCTGTCCCTTCAGGAGGTGTTTTTGGAGTGTGTTGTGTGCTCTTTGTTGTGACTCTGGCTGTTTTATCTCCCTACTCATAATGGTGGCTTGGAACTTCCACCAGGTGTGCTTTGATTTTTTGTCAGTGTAACCTTGGAAAAATTTTAAACAGGGGGTGGTGGTATTAGAATAAGGCTTATTACATACAATGATATAAATAACAGGAGTGGAGAACAAGAAAAAAAATGACTGGGCAGAGAATCAGAGAAACTATATGGCTTAATCCAGAGAGAGAGAGAGAGAGAGAGAGGATAATAAAGAAGAAGGAGATACAGAAGAGGTATAAAAAGAATAGATTAAAAATGTCTGCTTAGGGGTGCCTGGGTGGCTCAGTCGGTTAAGCATCCAGCTTCAGCTCAGGTGATGATCTCACAGTCTATGGGTTCGAGCCCCGCGTCAGTCTCTGTGCTGACAGCTCAGAGCCTGGAGCCTGCTTCACATTCTGTGTCTCCCTCTCTCTCTGCTCCTCCCCTGCTCATGCCTGTCTCTCTCTGCCTCAAAAATAAACAAAAACATTAAAAAATTAATTAAAGAAATGTCTGCTTAAACAAACCAACAACCAGAATAGATAATGGAAGAAATAAGAGGAAGAAAGAAAACACACACACAAACACACATGTATGTATGTGTATATATATATACACAAAAACCACTGGACCAATGTCTGATGGTGCTTGCAGGTGCAGGACACATAACAAGCTTTTAAAACACATAAAGAACAGAAAACTAGCCAAAATGATGAAACGGAAGAATTGTCCTCAAAAGAAGTTCCAGGATTCCCTTGACTTCCTAAATGATTTTCTTTCTTGTTCTCACCCCTTCCCCTTTGCTTATGCCCCCCTATCCTCTTCTCCTCCTCTTTCCTGGTTTTCCTCCTCCTCCTCCTCCTCCTCCTCCTCCTCCTCTCCTCCTCCTCCTCCCTCCTCTTCTTCTTCTTCTTCTTCTTCTTCTTCTTCTTCTTCCTCTTCTTCTTCTTTTTACTTTCTTCTTCTTCTTCTTCTTCTTCTTCTTCTTCTTCTTCTTCACATTTAGGTTCAGTCTGTGGTGTAAAGTTCTATGGGTTTTGACAAATGCATAGTGCCATTACTGCATTGTACAGAATAATTTCACCTCCTACTATGTGTCATCCTTCTACCCCCTGACCCTGAATCCATGGAAACCAATGAACTTTTATCATCACTGTTCTTTTACCTTTTCTAAAATGACATATAATTGGTAGTTATATAGTCTGTAGGCTTTTCAGACTGACTTCCTGCATTTAAACTACATGAATTTCAGATTCAGTTTTCTTTTTTATTACTTTGATAGTTCATTTCTTATTATGATTGAATAATATTCCATTGTATAGATGTACAGATGTTTTACATTTTTTATTCATTAATCTAGTGAAAGACATATTAGTTGCTTATGGTTTTTGATGATTTTGAATAAAGGTGCTATGAACATTCTCATGCAGATTTTCAAGGGGACATAAGTTCTCCATTCATTTAGGAAATATGTTAGCACATTTTCTGGATATATGGTAGGACTGTGTTTAGCTTTGTAACAAAATGCTAAATTATCTTCCAAAATTGCTGTGGTTTTGCATTCCCACCAGCAATGAATGAGATATTCTGTTGATCCATATCCTTGCTAGCAATTGGTATTCTCAGTTTTCAGCATTTTAGCTATTCACAATAGGTATGTAGTGTTATCTCACCATTGTTTTGAGTTGTAATTCCATAATGATATATTATGTTGAACATCTTTCTGTATACTTATTTGCATTATGTGTATTTTCTTTGGTGAGTTATTTTCCATCCTTTGCCCATTTTTTTAAACTTGATAGTTTCTTTTCTTATTTTTGAAACTTAAGTTTTTAAAAATATATTTGGATATAAGATTTTTATTAGATATTTGTTTTACAAATATTTTCTCCTAGCTTTTTACTTATTTTTTCATTCTCTTAACAAGATTTTTCACAGAGTGGAAGTTTTGAATTGTAATAAAGTACAACATACACTTTGTTTCTTTCGTGGATTATATTTTTTGGTAGTGGACTGAAAGCCACCAGAGCCAAGTCACTTGTCACTAAGATTTCCTCCTATGTTTTCTTATAAAGGCTTCATCATCTTGTCTTTATAATTAGGTCTATTTTTAGTTAATTTTCTTGAAAAGTATGAGGTTTGTGAGTTGGTTTATGTTTTCACTTAGGGACAACCTAATGGTTCTAGCACCATTTGTTGAAAGCATTATCTTTTCTTCTTTGAGCTGCCTTTGCTTCTTAGTAAAGGGTCAGTTGACTAAATTTATGTGAATCTCTTTCTGGGATCTATATTCTGTTACATTGATCTATGTGTTTCTTTTTTTGTCAGTATATACTGTCTTGATTACTGTAGTTTTATGGTAAGTATTGCAATTGAATAATGTGAGTCAGCTTTGTTCTTCTTATTTAATACTGTGTTGGCTATTCTAGATATCTGCCTTTCATATAAACTTTAGAAACATTTTGTTGATATCTTCCAAAGATGTTGCTGGAATTTTTATTGCAACTGTATTGAGTCTATAGATAAAGTTGTAAAGAATTGACATCTTAACAATAATTGAATTTTGTAATCCAAGATATTTATGTCACTTACATCTGTATTTATCTATTCCATACACACACATATGATTGAAAATTAAACAAATTACAAGCAGTATTAATACAATAATTATTCGAATTACTCTATGTGGTTAAAGAAAAAAAGAGCAGAGTGGCACTAAGTAACAGAGTCTAAAGTGATGAGCAGAAAAATGACCTTTTACAGAAGATTATGTGTTCAGGTCAATAATTTCCAATTCACTTAACACTTAATTATTTTAACACAAAAGTTTTATATTCATTTTCTTTTTCTGATTTGCTTTGATGTACCATGCTACATGTGCTATTCCAACACAATGATTTTTAAGTTATAAGTCAACCCCTCAAAGAAGAATCTTGTTTTTTTCCTTCTTTGACTATAAGTTCAAGAATTCTAGAACTGGCTCTAAAGTCTAGGAATTATCTGATCTGATCCTTATATAGAAATTTCTGAGAGAAAAAAGAGAGAGCAGGGGAGGGGTAGAGAGAGAGAGAGAGAAAGGAGAATATGGCACTAACTGTGAGATCATGACCTGAGCCAAAGTCAGATGCTGAACATACTGAGCCACCCAGAACCCCAGAAATATGACCATTTCTGAAGAGAATGCTAAAGACTTGCTAAAGTAAAGTATTTAGTGTCTCAGTTACAATCTCTTAAAGTTTATAGGCAACAGCCAGGAAAAGGTACAATTCACACAAATAAGTTTTTGAAGTTGAGACTAAAACTTCTCTATCTCTTCTTTGTATTTTCCTTCTCACTTGTATCATTGTTCAACTTTTATGGGGTAACCTTAATGTTCAACTCAAATTGCTGTAAAAAGTTTTGACAATATAAATGTTTATTGTTTTTCTCTAAAAAAAAAGAATGCCAGAAATTACAGCTGAATTCACATATAGGAAAATCAAAGATTTTAAAAACTGTACCCCAAAATTCCAGTGGAATGAATACTTAAATTTACATTTATACAACACTGTGATGTTTCACAAGATCCAGCTCATAAAAGCCATTAATAAACTTGTCTATTTGTGTTTATGTTATATTTAGATATCTCTCAATGCCTTTATATGTAACTTTATGTCGCTTTAGACTTATCCCCAGAGGTTTTAATATACACATAAAAACATAAAGTCCTTAGTAAATTATTTTTATGGAAAGACCAGTTGCAAATGTTCAGCATTTTGCATGAATTAAGGCATACCGCATCTGCATGCTAGATTTTGCATTGTGTGGGAGTCAATTGCATGACTTCGATATGACTTTCGACAGGGAAAAAGCACAAAGTCACTTTGGATACATTTGCAAAGAGAAGGTAGTTATCATTTTGCCAAATACCAGAAAATCATTGGTTGTCTTACTCTGCCCTTGGAGTAGGCAGGATAACTGCCTGGGATAACCATGAGTGTGTACTGACAAAAACTTCCATGAATTAGCTGTTTCAGATTTACTATCTGCCCAGTGGCTCGTATCACAAAAGTTTTTGTTTTGCTTTTCAAATTAGTGTCTGCACTCATAGACTCCAAGTCCCACAGGAGACTTACTATACCAGAATGTATCTGCTTTGCCATTCCAGCATAAATGGAGTCACTTCTATTAAATGCATGAACTCCTCAGGTAGGAGACATTTTTGACCTGCATTAGGAAAAGATCTCAGCTGGCTCAGCGCTTGTAACATGCCTGCCTCCTCTCTCCCATCACTCTTGAGCTCTTCTTTTCACCTGAGATCTACAGAGAGATGCTTCCTTTTGTCAACTCCTACTTGGTTAATTGCTTTTTTTTGAGGCATTTGGGGCCTTCCTCCCCCACCCCTCCCCCCCACCAAATTACCCAGAGAAGTAATTTTCCTGTCATCGAAATTATGTCAGAAATATACATCAGCATGGGAACAAGGCCATATTAATGTTATATGCTAGGAACCTTGGACTGATCAAAATTTACCCTATTTATTAAATATATATTCAGATGGCTCATCCCTTTAGCTTTTTTTCCCCCTTAATTATGTGGAAGTGCTTTTGCTCAATTACTTTGGACCCTAAGATAATGCCCTTCAGTGAGCAGGGGGCGGTGATCCTAATCATCCTTTAATAGATAGGGTGGTTCTGAACAACAATGAAATACACTATTCAGAATGGCAACAGTGCCATAGTTGAAGAATACCTATTCCTGGCCAGATCCCATATGTGTATCCACCATATTTTAATCACAAGTTTCCAAATGAAATAGCTTTTCCCTACTCTTACCAATTAAAGTTTTCTGTCTCAATTAAGTCCTTTTACATTTGTACTTGGAGGCCACCTGTTCTAATTAGAAAATTATTTCTGATACTCTGTCTTCTGAATACTATTATTTGTAACTCAATTAGCTTGCACAAATCACAGTGCTCCAAGGTCACTGCTCTCATTTCAGACTGTCTGTAAAAGCAACAAGATTAGCTCACACATCTTAAAACAGTTACTGACAATTAAAAGTAATACCAAGACTTTCACTTATTTTGTCTCCTTACTGTGATCTGACCCGCTCATCATTTTTTTTTCCGCAGTTGGAACTGCATTAGTATGAGGTAAAGCACTTCTCAGCGCTTTTTTTTTTTTTTTTTTTTTTTTTTTACCCTTTCCCGTGTCTCATACCTCAGCAGTTTACAAAGCTTGCCTCCAAAGTTGCTGCCTGCCAGGCTGGGGCTTGCAAGTCCTCCAGGACCTCAGCCATTCCCAGCACTGCTTTCATTCTAACTATGGAGACCACAGTTTTAGTATCTGCTTCCTTGCCAGCCAGACACCTAAACTGGTGGTTTCCTATTTCTTTTTGTTTTGTAAAACCTCAGGTGCCTCTTCTATTGAGCCATATAAGCCACAGAGTAATTATAGATTTTGCTTACTTCAGAATTTAGAAAGAGAGAGAGAGACAGGGAGAGGGAGAAGGGGAGAGAGAGAGAGAGAGAGAGAGAGTGAGTTTAACCAGTTGGCCAAAGAGATAATATACTTTTACAGCTGTTCTCCCTAGTTCTCCAGCTGCATAGCTTTTGTTGTCTGGTACCAAGTTTGGTTAAAAATATGATCCTGTTTTGGGGGCACCTGGGTGGCTCAGTCAGTTAAACATCGAACTCTTGGTTTTGACTCAGGTCATGATCTCATGGTTCATTAGTTCAAGCCCCACGTCGGGGGCTCTACACTGACAGTGCCGAGTGTGCTCCTAGAATTCTCTCTCCCTCTCTGCCCTTCCCCTGCTCACTCTCTATCCCTGTCTCTCTCTCAAAATAAATAAACAATTAAAAAATATGATCCTGGTTTTTTTTATGTGATCATTTCATTCCAGTTGTTTTATATCTCCCCAAGTCAGTGTATCTGGAGTGGAATGCTTTGCATTAAACTACTTTAGGCATCAATCTGCAGGGCTTGTGTTTTGAGGATGGAACCAGAAAGATGGCCAAAACTCAGTCAAATGACATAGGTCCTTTAATATACACAGAATTGCTCCTCAACGCCAGGAAAATAATAGTCAAAATGACAAGCTGCTGTGATTTTCAAATCCCTGCAATAGTACCCAGTGCCAGTCTTGAATAGAATGAGTAGTGAGTGCATTACTCCTTTTGCAGACCAAGTCTTCAACCTTTTTTATGGGACAGGATATATTTCTAGAGTCAAGTGCTATCTGTCCATGCCCACCAAAAGCACGTAGCTGCTAACAGCTCAAGTATTTTCCTTAGTGTTTATTGTGGGTGAATCAAAGGTTGGTTTCCCAGGTGTACCATCTTTTTGTTATTCTACACTTTAGGCTTCCTTAAAGTCTCTTCCTATAGGTAATTGGCTCCAATTTCTAACTACCATTGAAAAGGAGTTTCAACAATGATTATATTCACCATATCATTGATAGCTTTTAGGAGATCATTACCAAAATAAAAATGATTACTGCTAAGTAATACAACACATAAATGTTACCCATTACTATATTTGGCTCAGTGTGAAAATGTGCATTGGAGATTATGCTCTTTGAAAGTGGATGTTCCACAGACACACATGTGAGGTTTCTCTCAAATCAAGTTAGACCGTTGGTAATGTGTACTTTGAACAAGATCCAAACCAAATGGATTTCTAGGAAAAATAGCATCCGTAATACAATCTATACTTTGAGACTTTAGGTTTTCAAGTAAATATAACTGGAGTGCTAGTTTGGATCCAAGTAGTCTTTGTAGGAAAAATTCCAGCTATATCTGCAGGTATCTTTGGAAGGTACAACTTTTTAAAAAGTCGAGGTGTTCTTTATAGTTGAACAACAATGTTGCCAGCACTTTCTGAACTTTCTGTTAGAATGTCAGCCCTATCGCTGGTTGATATGGCAAACTTAATCTTATTTCTCTTTAGTTACCTATAAAGAATTGTTCCATCCAAAACTATTGCCTTGAGTTGTGTTATTCAGCTCCCCAGCTTAGAATGTAAGACTTCTACTCTGCCTTCTTAAATAAAATTATGTCGTAAAGTTGTTCATTTGGGTTACATTAGTTAGTTTCTCTATGAAGTCTTCATGTATTTGTATTTAATATTATGCCCGTACATAAAGAATTATTGTAGAAATAGTACAATGGACAATCTTAATGCATTTGTTATAAAATTTCTCACACAGACACAAATGGGACTTTAAATTATCCATTAAAGTTTTCCTGCTTAAAATTTCTCAGGACTTCATCGTAGGAAAAAAAACAAACATTTGGAGAACTTCAATGGTTTATTATTCTTCATGATGAAAATGTTACAATTTTCTACGTCCTTTTTATTGTTTTATTGTTTTAACTCTCAAGAACTATACCTTCCTTTTGGATGGATAGACCCCTTAAGTGCTGGATGAGCTTGTGTTCTGGGATGGTACAACTACTTACTGCTGCATAACGATCACTCCAAAGCACAACAATATTATTTACTTTCAATTCTGTGAGTTGACTGGATGATTCTTCTATTAGCCTTGCCTTGGCTTAGTCATGTCTGTGGGGTTTAGGCTAGGCTGAAAGGCCCACAAATGCCTCTTTCACATTTAATATTTCTCCTCATGGCCTTTCTCTCTCCCTCCCCCCACCCCCCCCCCCCCCCCCCCCCCCATATAGCAGCTGTATTGTGTATTTTTGCAGCTAGGTGAGTAGTCAGGCTTCCAGGATGGTGACTGGCTTCTAAGCAAAAAGGCAGAACCAGCCAGTTCTTTTAAAACTTAGACCTGGGAAAGACAGATACCATATGCTTTCACTCTTATGTGGATCCTGAGAAACTTAACAGAAACCCATGGGGGAGGGAAGGAAAAAAAAAAAAAAGAGGTTAGAGTGGGAGAGAGCCAAAGCATAAGAGGCTCTTAAAAACTGAGAACAAACTGAGGCTTGATGGGGGGTGAGAGAGAGGGGATGGTGGGTGATGGGTATTGAAAAGGGCATCTTTTGGGATGAGCACTTGGTGTTGTATGGAAACCAATTTGACAATAAATTTCATATATTGAAAAAAAGACAAAAAATAAATAAATTAAAAAAAAGAAAACTTAGGCCTGGGAATGAAACAGCATTACTTCAGCTTACTCTATTGATCAAAGCAAATTTTAAAGCTACCTCAGAGTCAAGAGAAATGGGTATGGACTCTACGTCTCAATGGGTAGAAATGCATTCATTTATAGAGAGGAGAAGAGTTGATGGTAATCATCTCTAGGGGCTATCTATTACAAGGCAATCAAAAATTTGTTATATAGCAAATCAGTCAGTGGACTTCTTTTTAATGAGTGGACTAAAGTTTTTGATGATTTTAATCAGTGAGGCAATTGATACGTTGTGCAATAGTGGATCAGTTGCTAAGAGGAAAAAAAAATGGTATTAAGCAATTTATTAATCCAATTCTATTAAGAAAGAGAAAGGTAGTACCTGATACTGATACTATCAGTCAGGCCTTAGCATTGGTAGGAGTGGCCTGGCATGCATAGCTAGGACTGTATTCTCCTCTGGAATCTAAAAAAAATTCACACTATATCTTCCTTCATCAGACAAGACCACCCCTTTACTATAAAGAATAAAAAAAAAAAAAAAAAAAAGGCCCCTCCATAATCATATTTGAACAAAATCAAAAACATCAATATCTTCCAAACCAACAGGAGGACAATACATCCTCCTAATGTGGCTGATATGAGCAACCACTGCTATTTTATTGATTATTATAGCTTTGGCCTTTGTCTAGTCTTACCTTCTCCTAGATAAGATGTATTACAATACCCAATCAAAGAATTAACTCCACTTCCTCATGGTATCAAACCTAGAGTAAAGCCTAGCAAACTCTTGGTTCCTTTGATCTGCCCCAAAGTCACCCAAAACAGTACCAAATCCTATAATTCCTTTCTAAAACCCTCTTACTGAGATGGTTCATTGTTCCCCAGAATGGGTGTTCTCCCTCACTGCCATGAGTCATAAACCTACTTGTTTAACTACAGGTGTGTTCCCGGTGGTCTTTGGGTAGAAGGTACTGACACATTATTCAACAGGGACAGAAGATCACAAACACATGTTATACATCTGGGCAATGCTAGCTAGGCATTAAATATACTGTAAAAAAGACACATGGGATGTGCATGGCTTGGAGAACAGTAAGAAAATGAGCGGTTTCACTATAATATGATACAAGCCTTAATAAGAACATTTAGGAAAGCTTCTGATATTATCTATCAAGTGTCACTAAGAAAGTTACATGGCTAACAAAAATACCAAAATAATAAGTAAGTTCCGGTTCTAAATGTGCTAATTTACTTCCTCTTCCTGTCAGTATTCTTACAGATTCAACCTTGAGGCCCCAAGGGAGTAGGCAGTGATTAGTGGTGTGGGGATGTCTCAAATTTCCCTACATAAAGATACATCTATCTGGTACATTGTGTCTAAGGATTTTCTCCTCTCATAATTAGAATTTATATTATGAAGTGTTGTTTATTTTGTTCTCCTTGACTATGTTTGATAATAGAATAGTTTGTCTAACTCAATGTTCGGTTCCAACTATTTGTGTCAATAGCATCTCCTGAAGCATTCTTCTTGTTTTTGAATTAATCAAGATTTAGAAAGCATGAATAGATTTAAACTGCCAGTCCAAGGATTTTCCTTTTTTCTTTCTTTCTTTCTTTCTTTCTTTCTTTCTTTCTTTCTTTCTTTCTTTTTTTTTTTGCTGTTGTTGATGCCGCTTCCTTCTTAGGACTGTGTCTTATATTTATTTCCCTTTAATCAAGATGCTGGTTTGTACTGATTGATTTTTCTTGCTGATGTTATAATTCAATATTAAAAAAAATCCATCTTAACTAAAGTTCCATTTCATTGTTCATCTCCACACTTTTAACATATGTGTGTATATGTGTGTGTATACCCAATGGTAATGATATGTGACATATACTTTTTTTTTTTTAATGTTTATTCATTTTTGAGAGACAGAGAGAGAGAGAGCACAAGTGTTGGAGGGGCAGAGAGAGAGGGAGACACGGAATCCAAAACAGGCTACAGGTTCTGAGCTGTCAGCAGCAGAGCTCAACATGGGGCTTGAACTCATGAACTGCGAGATCATGACCTGAGGCAAAGCTGGACACCTAACCACCTGAGCCACCCAGGTGCCCCATGTGGCATTTACTTCTGTAAAATTTACACCTGGAGTCATTTAGGGTTTTTAATTCTCTTAAGAAAATGGTGAAAAGAAAACAGTATAGTTGAAAATGCTTTACTCACATATACTGGAATTTTAGAAGTTCTGCTCATCAAAAGCAACCATTCATGGCATGCTAATTTGCATCATTAGGGCAATTTTATATTTCACCATCTTTCCTATTTAATCTTGTTTTCTCCTAATAAGAAAAGTAAATATCATGCATAGTAAGTCTATAGGCAGGTGTTCATGCATATACACATGCTCTGTGTAGAAAGAATAGAAGTGAATTCCCCTTAGAATAAGATGTAGGATCCTGAAATATTTTTACTCCTTTTTTTTTTTTTTAACATGTATTAATTTTTGAGAGACAGAGAGAGACAGTGCATGAGTAGGGGAGGGGAAGAGAGAGAGGGAGACACAGAATCCAAAGCTGGCTCCCGGCTCTAAGCTGTCAGCACAGAGCCTGACGCGGGGACTGTGAGGACTATGAGGTCATGACCTAAGCTGAAGTCGGACACTTAACTGACTGAGCCACCCAGGCGCCCCTATTTTTTCTCCTTTTAAAATAATTATTAGAAGTTTGATTTTTGGAGAATAACTTAGAAATAAACATCCATCAAAAATATTCTATGGATGAGATAATAATGTTTGATGGTTTATTAATTTTTATTTTTATTAATTTTTAAATTGATATGTTCAGTATTTGTAAGGAGCCAGCTATGTACCACCCATAATTATAAATGAATCAGCCAAGACTTTTTTTGCTCTTCAAGTGTTAAAAATTCAGTAGAGAGGACAAATGTATCACCGACTACACAGTATTGTGTAAAGTTCTGTAAAGAGGTGTACATGGATGCTAAAAGTGTGCAATATTATCCAAGAGAAGTTTAGGAAAAGTGAAGGATGAGAAGGAATTAGTTATATATGCAAAGGGAGGTAGGTATTTCAGATAAAATAAACATGTATGCAGATTATGGAGATAAGAAAAAGAAAGATATATTCGGGAAAATGAAGCAGTTGGGTATGACTGGAGTACAGGGAACATAAGGTAGGGAAGATGTTTATAGGACAAATCATGAGGGAACTTTTGTTAATGCTGTTTATACTTACTCAAAGAGCGGCACTAACGTCTTTCAGTGAAGGAGATGACATAATTATATCTGGATTTTTAAAATTCCAATTTTGCTGCAGGAAGAGCGGTCCAAGAACAAGCATAGGGAGTCCTAGTTAAGTAGCCATTATTACAATCCAGCAGGGGAACACAGTGGATCAGAAACAAAGCAGGCAAGTGTGAATGGAGAAAAAGGGTTTGTGGCATTTTTAGGAGGAAAATTGATAGGATTTAGAAACCACTTGGATTCAGTAGATAAGAAAGAGGATGACTCATTGTTTTGGGCTTAATGAGATGAATGGTCACATGATTCATAAAAGAAGAAATCATGATGTAGAGGGCAGGTTGAGAAAATCAGTTTGGACACATTGAATTTGTATTGCTATGGAATGGGCCATAATGGAGATCTAGTAGGCAGTTGAAAATGTACCTGAACTTCAGTAAAAAGCCTTATGTTAGACTTCTGTTTTATCCAAGGACATGCAGTTGTGACAGAGCTCCGCATGACTTTTTATTCCTTTTCCTACACTGGATTATTGGCTCTCATTTCTGTGTTTCTCCTTCATAGCAGTAGCTATTCTACTCTTCAAATATCTACTTACTTGCACTAACCTGGTAGGTTTCATTGTTATTGTTTGATTTGATCACAGACCCCATATATTTATATGTTACATTTCTTCTGTCCCTCCTCCCTCCATCTTTCCCTCTCTCCCTCTCTTTCTTTTTTTAACTTCCTTTCTTTTTTCCCTTCTTTTCATCCTTATTTCTCCCTCTTTCCTGCCTTCCTTCCTTCTCCTTCCCCTCCCTTCTCTACTTCCTTCCTTCATTGTTATTTTTGCAGATATTTACAGAACATTTGCCACATGACACTGTTAACTGTATAGTGATCAACAATGCTTGATCCTCTGTAGAGGTTACTCTGGTGAGGGAAAGAGGATATAGACCAGTGATTTAAAATTCATATTTACTCTAGGGGCGCCTGGGTGGCTCAGTCGGTTAAGCGACCGACTTCGGCTCAGGTCAGGATCTCGCGGTCCATGAGTTCGAGCCCCGCGTCGGGCTCTGGGCTGGTGGCTCAGAGCCTGGAGCCTGCTTCCGATTCTGTGTCTCCCTCTCTCTCTGCCCCTCCCCCGTTCATGCTCTGTCTCTCTCTGTCTCAAAAATAAATAAAGGTTAAAAAAATTTTTTTTAAATTCATATTTACTCTAAATTGTTAAAAAATCTAAATTATTATATGTTCTATGAAGGAAATGAAAAAGGTAAAGAGTCTTTACTGCCATATACAAAGGCTTCTACTCAAGACATCTGATATTTAAGTAAGCATTTAATGGATATATATTTAATGAAAGAAAAATAAGTTCAATGAGAGATGAATGACTAATGAGTAAATAACTAGAACTCAGGTTTTCTGACTCTTAGTTCAGGAAAGTTCTAATCATACCTTGAGTTACAGCAGGAAACAAAAACCTTACCTTTTGTATTCTGAAGTCAAGGATAACTTGAAAAATCATATCAATTCTGTGAATGCAGTAATTCATCAAAATTGCTTTTAAAACTTCAGATCAAATGTGTTCTTTTGTTCAGCATCTATATATTTCCCACCATCCCTGCCATGTAGAGCACATTTAGATGATTTCAAAAGCAGCCTGTGCAACTAACTCTCTCTCATTTAACTCCGATTTATTTTCTTCATGTAACTCTAACTAATTGACTTGTTTTTAATCATTAACCTTTTTCTCTATTTCAGTTTCATCCCAACTAAAATGCAAAGTTTAGAAGTACAGAAACTTTGTACATCTTCTAGCTCTTGGATTGTCAGCTTGTAACATTCTAAATAAATTATAGTTGAGCGAATAAATAAATTATTATGAATCATAATTTAAAATTCTCTATAAATGTTTTAGAGGTTCTTAAATTAACAACAACAACAACAACAACACAAAAACCCTTATCTGTGCTGTATTGTTTTATACCCTGCGAACTTTTTGTGATTTTCAAACCATGATTTCTTTCAGGGAAGTAAACTTATGCCATGTTGACAACCTTCTGGTGTTGTAGTGTTAGAGCAGCAGATTCAGGGATAAACTTTAAATTCCTTTATGGACACTTTGATTTACATATAAATATTTTATTTTGTCAAGGTCTCACTTTGGTATCTGACTGAATAGTATAGGTACAATTTTAGTTTGAAATCTAGAATTAATATTTAATGTTCCTCAGGCAATATTTCTTTACAATAAACATATATTCATGAGCCATCTTTTCCCCTTGCTTTATTCTCCTCAAAACTGAGCATATAGGTCTTAAAGTTTTAGATTCACAGTATAGTGTTTTTTGCAACATATTTCTTTTCTCAAACAGTTTTCTTAGAGAAAACTTTGATCTAAAGATCCATATTCAGAACTCTCTAAGACCTCTTTGGGTGGCAAGTCATGTATTTAGTTCAGCTCTGGGATCCTTGATTAGTTTTAAAAACAGGTTTTAAAATCCCATGACCATATATATATTTGGAATCTATAGCTTCTGCTTTTGAGTTTCCAAAGATTTTCTTACAATAATATGATTAACTGTTTTCCGTATTGTTTTACAATCTGTCTTTAGGGGTTACTGGTTATATTCTTTTGCAAACCTTGAATGTTAAAAAAAATCACAGAAAGTTCTTAGTAGTATGATGAGTGTGTGTGTGTTCTGCTTGGGTCGGCTCTGAGAACTTGGGGCTTTTGTGTAAATTAATAAGACCAGCCAAGGGTCTGGAAAAAATTGCAAAGTTTATTTTACCATCATAGTTTTAATCATTTTTGAATATTATATTAAGTTTTCATCTTTAATAATTAATTCCAAATTCTCTCCTTTCCCAATTCACTAATAAAAATTTCCCAAATTATTCTGGGCTATTCATTTTATGCCTTGTGACTAATGCAATTTCTCTATAGAATATTTTTACAGAAACAATTTCCAATAGCTACTAATGGTAGTCATAGTCATCGGCAGCCAATTTCATGCATTTAGTCCGGTGGCAAAATGAAACCCTGAGGTCACAATTTCTTTTTTCTTTTTGTATTTTCTCACATCAGATTCCAGAATGTGTTGGGAAATGTCCCCATGTCCCTCTTGTGATTTTACGAGAGTACAGTTTTAAGGAAGCTCGGTGGTGATTGCAGTTGACTAGGGAAAAAAAATAGAAATTCACTTAATATCCGCTTTTTGCAGAGATAGATGGCAGATTTGCTGCGAGGGGAAGAAATTAATACAGCTGAGCAGCATATGTATCGTCCTACTTCCAAACATCTTGGCAACCTGAATTCAAGCCCTTTGGTAAATCATCTAACAGTTCACTGGCAAGGAATAATTACACCACATTCAATAAATAAGGCAGCATCAATGAGCACAAGCTTAAAAGTTAGACAGACATGGGGGTAATGTCTCGTTCATGCAGAGCTAATTCATTGAAATTTGGTAACTCGTTTAACTTCCCTATTTAGGATGGCCCCTGAGTAACCTAGGGAATCTAGAGAAGGGGACCTTAACAGCATTTCCCATTTCTCCCTGACTCACCATTAAGAGTAATCAAATTAAGCAACAAATTTTGCTAAACTTTTGAGGAACAGAATATTTATTGGGAGTAAAGTAGATAAAATAGCTCATCAGCAAACTAAGTGTCTGCACCCCTATTATTCCATCCTGGTTCCCACAGCATGGTATTCTTGTTGGATGCCTGGCTAGTGATGGGTGTAATAGTGATGGGATCAATGCTTTGTTGACCAGAACTTGGATGTTGCCAAGTTCCCACTTTACTTCCTTCCTCCTGGCAACCTGAGGAATCAAATTATGTTCTCACTGCATCATCTGGTCAAGCAGATTGAATATATTGACAGCTGTAGATTTTATTGTTTTCATAGTGTTCTTTGTTTTCTGAATCACAGTATCAAGAGTTGTATCTGCACTACAGTGGGGAGTCTTCACCATTGCTATATCAGATGGTGTGTGTTTTACTCTGGACTTACTTATTGCAAAGGTTCCACAACAAAATTGAAGCCAATTCTCATTGGTTGAGTTGTTTCTATTGTTTAGTACATCATGTCATGAAATGTATCTAATATTTTTATCTATTGTTTCTTCCATCTCTATATCCCCATGATACCCCTGCTGTGGGTAATGCTGACTACATTTTTGAAAGCCAGGAGACTTAGACAATATCTTCTGGTTAGAAACTGCTCACTAATGCTGCCCACTAAATTTTAACTATCAAAATTAATTTTCAAATTTATAAAAAGCTAAAAATTCAGCTATAGTATTATATAGTGTTTACCCAAATCTTTAAACAAAACAAAGAGAAAATAAATAATTTAATCATAGGTCCCTCAATATACTGACCTTATTTTAAGTTATCATAATAGATTTATTTGTGCTGCTTCATTGTATGAAACTGTTGAAGAATAGATAATAATTTTAGCAAAAGGCCTGCAAAATTATATTGCAATGTTTTAACATAGACTATTTATTAGTTTTCACAGTAGGAACCGATTTTTGGCTCCTAATAGCTGTTAAATATGTTTATATTAATAATTCAATCAGTGGAAAAAACTAACCTTTTCTTTTTAAAAAAAGGTTTTTTAATGTTTATTTATTTCTGAGAGAGAGAGAGAGAGAGAGAGAGCGCGCCAGGGAGAGGCAGAGAGATAGGGAGAAACAAAATCTGAAAAGGCTCCGAGCTGTCAGCGCAGAGCCCAACACAGGGCTTGAACCCACAAGCCGTAAGATTGTGACCTGAGCCAAAGTCGGTAGCTTAACTGACTGAGCCACCCAGGTGCCCCAAAACTAACCTTTTCAATTAAAGAATTAAGGTTTATCAGACAACTTCATGATTTCTTAACACTCAGCAGAAACAGTGTGTATGTGTGTGTGTGTTTAATTTGTAGTACATGCATTATATACTTGCCATAATCATCACTTTGGATGTAATATAAGAATAATGGATTCAATTTTGGTTCACTAAACAACTTCAAAAATAAGAAGGAATTTTGACATTCAAAAAAATCTAGAGATGTACTATGTGATTATCAATTGAAAATTGGAATGTGAAACTTAGGTTAAAATTTGAAGCAACCATGAGAGTATTTCTAGGTATAATATATTAGATAAGCAGTGATGAAAACGTATTTACTAGAGAACAATGCTAACATGAAAGGCAATAAACCTATAAAGCCACTTAAGCAGTAACATCTCTAACAAGTAAATGATGGAAGTAATCTATCATTTATTATACTTTAGAGATAGAGAGTGAGTGGGAAAGAGAGAAAGAGTGGGCAGAGAGAAAGAGAGAGAGACAGAGAGAGAATTTCAAGGAGGCTCCACACTCAGTGCAGAGCCTGATACAGAACTTGATCCTACAACCCCAGAATCATGACCTGAGTCAAAATCAAGAATTGGACGCTCAACTGACTGAGCCACCCAGGTGCTCCTATCTATCCCTTATTATAAAAAAAAAACATTTTCTATATGAAAACCTGTGACTAATTTATATATTAAAGTATATATAAAGTTTTATATCCAGAGTGATTTATATATATATATATATATATATATATATATATATAT
>NC_064812.1:24949704-24980967 GCF_023721935.1 Panthera uncia | reverse complement strand
TATTAAATTATGCAAAAATTATCACATTAAATGAACAAAATTATTAGCATTTTTCCATTTTGATTTTAACTTTATGGATAATAGGTGGTAAGGTCCATCAAATCAATCAAACCATAATTAGTAGGAATGATTCTATTATTTGAGACTTTAATGAAGGTATCCATAGGTAAGTAATGGTGATATTTTTGTGTTTTTTTTGATTGTATAGTTTCATTTATTCCCAATAAATGTAAACTCCTAAAGAAAATGTACATGTCTTTTTATGTTATAGCATCTAGTTTAGAGTTTAGTTTATATTCCCTATTTGAAATACTTTTTGTTATGTGGCATCCATAGCAAATATTTCAAACAAGCTCTTTTCAACTCCTCACCTACCTCCTCCTCTGTTGCATCAATTTTCTGACCTGGGTAAAATATACTTGGGAGTTATGGCAATTTGACTGACCCTAAATATTTTGTTTTCTGTACATTGCCTTTCTTAGGTCCATTGTGGTTTTAAGACTGCATGTTTTCCCCATAATCGTCTCTCTCCAATGAAATCTCATATAACTATTTTTTAATTAAATGCTACTGTTTTTCAAATAAATTATATTATGAATCTCCATACATTAAAAAATTGCAAGAGAACAGATATTAAGAGATACAGTTGACCTTTGAATGATGTAGGGGTTAGGGGCACCAACCCTTAACGGTTGAAAATCTGCATACAACTTTGACACCCCCCAAATTGTAATTACCAATAGCTTAACCATTGATAGGAAGCCTTACCAATAACATAGACATTCAGTTGACACATATTTTGTATGTTATATGTATTATATATGGTATTCTCAGAATAGAGTAAGTTGGAGAGAAAAATGTTATTAAATCTGTAAGGGAAAAATCATAAGGAAGTGAAAATGCATTTGTGGTATTGTACTGTATTTACTGAAAACATTTGTTTGTAAGTGGACCCATGCAGCTGAAATCTGTGTTGTTCAAGGGTCAGCAATTTATTTCCTGAATTCACCAACTCATGAAGCCTTTTTAGAAGACTATTTTTCTTGCTTCTATAAACTTTGGAGCTACATGGCTCTTCCTGAGGTTAAGTTGTTCTTACATGTATAGGGGTGGACAGAAATGTTGTGGATAGTTGAATTTCTTGACAATTTTGTATAGATAGTAGACATTTAACAGTAAATTAAATCCTAAATAGTCTTTCAACATGGCACTACCTTGTTATGCTAGATAATATTTTAAAATTAATACTTCATTGTCTTAATTTTGTGTGTCTTAACAAACATATGTAACCTTAGCAAACCTTTATTCTGTAAAAATAATGGACAAGATGGAATGCCTAAATAACCACAGCTGGTGAAAGTTAATTGCATTAGCTATATTAGTGAGTTATTAAGCTGAAAATATCAGTGCTAGAAAATCCTGGGATTTGTTTGTGTTGATATACCTTGAGAGTAGACAAATAGTTCCAACTTTTGTAGTGATCATATAATAGAGGAAAAAAGTATGTTTGGTAGAAAATGATAGTTTTATCTAGAACATTTATGTCAGCTTAACAACAACTAGTAATTAAAGACCACCTGTTCAAAGTTTAATTCAAGTGGAATCTTGCCAGATCTTCTATCAGGGAGGTGAAAAAAACTCTATAAGAACAAAGGAAGAAAGCCGTGGAAAAAAAAAGAATATTTATGACCGAGATATATATATAAAAGAAGAAGAAGAAGAAGAAGAAGAAGAAGAAGAAGAAGAAGAAGAAAGAATAACCTTTAAAATTGTCCAACATGCAACACTGAAGGCAAGAAATGAGAATAAATTGTTACATAAAGGAGAATATTCTCAAGCATATGTCATAAAATACCACAAAGTTATTGAAAGCAAAGCAGCCCTCTTGACATTAGATGAACAACTGCATTGTCTGCATTTAAGCAGATTGTCTCATACCCTTGTCTGTCTCTCCATATATCTCTTTTCTAGTCTCTGCTGCTCCTTTTAACCTACTGTGATTGTCTGACACTTTGATATTTTCAAAATATCATTTGTAGAAAGTCTTCCTTTGTGGAAAATATGATCCAAAAATCAAAATCTGAAAAAGAAACACCAGATATTTAAAATATATTAATTTAATACCTCCTAAGGGAGAAACTGTTAGGGCTGATGAAAGAAACTCTGTATCTGCTAGCATTTGGGATATTAGAGATGAACCCAGAGTAATATGAGAGCAGAGAAGTATACACCTAAGCCTGGAGACATCAAGGATATGTTCCACAGAGGTGTTACTTGGGCTGAGAATTGAGAAGGTAATATGTTTTTAAATTAATATAATTAAAATCTATCATAATTTATACAATAATACTTAAATGTCATAAAAGAATCTTTACTAAGCCTAAAATGGGTCTTAATTTCTTTCTAAGAATGTCCAGAAACTGGACAGAATCATGCATCCTTTCTTTCTCTTCCCTGCCACATTCTACCATCATATTGAATTCCTAGAGAAAATCTTATTTCTTCAAACTCTAAAATATATTTCCAGTCCATCCATTTTTGTAATCTTAACTGATATCTGCTCAAAATGTCGTGATTCTGACCTGAGCTACTGCTATAGTATTCTTGCTGAACAATCTGATTTTATTCCTATTCCTTGTAATTTATTGTCTATTTGGCAACCCGAAGAGGTACCTTTAAAGCATAAAACAAAGCTTCCTATCCCAGTTATCACAATTAGGGAAAAAAATTTTAAACTCTTCAAAGTGAATATAATGCTTTACAAGAGCTGGACTCATCTCTCCAAGATGACCATCTCTCCAAGCTCATCTTATACAAGTCTTCTCTTTGTTTGCAGTCCCTCTGGCCTTTCTATAACTCAGACATATCAAAATTTAAATTTGAGTTCTTATTTCATGAATGCTGTGCTTCCAGATCTTCACATGGCTACCTCTTTGTTTCATCCAAGTATCCACTGAGATGTATCTGCTGCTTAGAGGATTTGCATGAACACCCTAATTAAAGTAGTTCTTAGAAGCTGACAAGGGGCTGAGCAGTTAGTTTTACTTATTTTTATTTTGTAAAATCCCTTCCTTTCTTCTTGATTATAGTAATGGATATGTGACTCTGTACCTTTGGCAAAACCATGTAACTGTGCAGATAAAGCAGTGTTTTAATATTTTGCTGTATCTAAATTATGAATAAATAAATTAATTAATTGATAACAAACTTTACTATGGAAAGTCCTTGGAGTGTTTTCATGAAGGGACTGACCTATTTTTTTTTTTATTTCAGAAAGATTATTTGGAAATTGAATGGAGAATGAAGGAGTGGCCAGCATGGTGGCAGACCTCACAAATAGGAGACCATTTAGTATGGAGGCTATGTAAGTAATGAAAGCAGAGATGTTGAAGGCTTGAATTGTGGAAATCCAGGAAAAATAGAGAAGGGAACTGATAGAGCCTATGTTTTAGTGGTTCAATACCAGGAAATGTTGATGAATAAAATATTTGTGGGAGGTTATATAAAGAAAGGAATCGAGAATGCTTATCTTTTTTTCTTTGTTTCACCTTTTGCATTTCTCTGTATTGTTTGCTATGTCTTTTCCTAAGAGCTATAATTTGTTGGCAAGGAGAAAAAGCAAGGGTAAGAAGTAGTGAGCCCTTGCATAACAGTTGGCATTGAATTCCACTCTGTGCTTTCAACCAATAGACATATTTACTTTTCCCTTCTGGTTCTTTCTGAGATCTTGCTCCCATGAATTTCACTTTGAAGGCACTAGGGTCAATTAATTTAACATGTAGCATCGGACTTGGCTTTCATGGGTCTCTCACTTTAGTTTGGTGTGGCTATTGATGATTAATGAATCTAAATGATCTCTAGTTTGAGGTGCCTATTGATTTTTTTTAATTGGAAAATTCTACCTAGAGTGCTTTGAAGTATTTTCTAATCATCCATATCCTCACTGTGATTTTGCTTATTAGCTCTTGATTTTGGTAGGTGAAATGACAGTTGCCATGCAATTTATAGTGTCTGTCTTCTCTGTTTGATTTCACTCTAACAATATGTGTGTGTGTGTGTGTGTGTGTGTGTGTGTGTGTGTGTGTGTGTATTTTATTGTTATAGCAAATTGTAATTTACTGGTTCTAGGTAGTATTTTATATGATCACAAGGACAGATTTTTGAGGCAGCATATCACAGGCATCTGGCACTTATTTTTCCAGGGATATTTCATTTGAAAGATGGGAGGAAATTCAGAAGAAAGAAATGTATGTCCTAATGATATTTAGGGATACAGATCAATCCATTAGATTAGTGAAGGGTTTGTGCTTTTGATTGAGTCTTTCTTGCTCTCTCTCTTTCTGCAGTGTCAGACTTCTTACTATTCAACCTCACAGCTCATGTTCCATTTAAGAAGACAGCAGCGAGAGGAAAGAACAGTGTGGTATAATTAGGGCAAAATAGCTGAGGGCTTAAGTTTCAGGAAAGCCTAGTATTCTGCACTTCTGCACATGGGTGTTCTGCATGCCTTTCTCTTCTTGAAGGCCAAAACTTCCTTGATCTGATCTTTCAAGATGAGTATGTTCCCTTTAGTCTTTTAGTATTGAGAAATTGTGTTTGAAAAAAATATTCAGTATCCCTAAGTGAGTAATTACATAATTATTTCTGCTAATATGATATAAATATGTGCCATTGTATCCAAGATTATTCAAAAGCTGTGAACATTCCAGATTTAGACACATGTAGAGATGATGTACAAAAATAATATTATTAGATGCTAGTTATACAGAATGGGTCCAAAAAAAGTTGTGGATTATGAAGATTCTTTAGGAGGTGTATTTATTTATAATTTGGTGCAAAAATAAGAGAAAAAAGAGGATTTTTTTTTAGTCTTAAGAGACCTGGAGCCTGATGAGATTGAGAAGATTTCCATTTTTTATCTCTCTCTATTGTGTGGATGAAAATCATTCCACAGCCTCTCTTTCATAGCTACAATCCCCCCAAACTCACTCTAAATACACCAAGAAATGATTTCAAATTTTTATTTACTTTATATCAGTACCAAAAGTAGCCTCATAATGTTGTTCAGGAGTAATGAACACCTGTAACACGTGATGCCTTTATGGGTACGTATAAAAGCTAGTATTATCTATCGTCTTTCCATTTCTGTCTTTACTGTTATTGATCCTGACGGATACATGTTGACTCTGTTATTTTTCTATTACTCCAAAATTCTGGAGGAATAAAGTTCATAATGCTTGTTCTTAAAGAAGTATATTTCTAATCACATTTGTTCTCAAAATGCTTCATTTTGTTCATGTCGTTTTTCCTTTCCAGGCCACATTCCCTCTGTCTGAAATAACTTCTCTTCTTGCTTCTGCACCTTCTCAAGCCATATTTTCTCACAAAGTCCTGCACAAGTATACTCTTCTCTGAAAATATCATTGTCTTCGTGTCTCTGGTGTGCTTTGCATTTGCTTCTCTGAAGCT
Source organism: Panthera uncia (assembly GCF_023721935.1). Classification (NCBI taxonomy): domain Eukaryota; kingdom Metazoa; phylum Chordata; class Mammalia; order Carnivora; family Felidae; genus Panthera; species Panthera uncia. Next base: position 24,975,498 of record NC_064812.1, on the reverse strand, counting down.
CTCGTCCCAGTATATTGAGTAATGATTTGTTTACCTGTCTGAATCCCCTACTAGATTGAAGGCAGAGCTGAGGCGATTTCATCTCTCACCATGTAGTATACTTAGCAGACATTCAAAAAATGTTTTGAATGGCTGCAAGAAAGAATAAGTTGCTAAAAAAAGAATTAGTTTATTTTAAAACATTGAGGACGAGAAGCAATCAGCCACAAAAGCCAGTGGGTTGCTCCTCTATTAACTGTGTGTTGAATTGAAATGGCTGCACTTTAGTGGAGAAAAAGTGTATGGTAGTGAAACACAATCTAAAGGTTTATCAACATGAAGATTTGCATTTGGTGGTCATATTCTGGGGCTATTCTGCAATCTTGTCCTCAACATGACTTCAGTGAAGACCCACACAGACAGGATAAAGTTTTCTCTGACCCTTTTATATTTGTCTGAGACTAACACTAATAGTTCCCAGCCTGATGGGAAAAAGGAACCAAATCCTCCTGAAAATCCTATACTAATATACAAGTTCATTAAGAGCTAGGCAGGAATAATTTTCAACCTTTCAAAGGATTCTGTGATCAATCTAAAATAGCATGCATGAGAAGGGATTCATTTACAAAGAAAATTGTCATTATAGAGTTATTAGAAAGGGATGCTCTGGGTCATCTAAAGTACAAACTTCCATTTCTCCAAACTTTTAACTTTCATGAAGTTTAGAAGTTTAATTAATCTTTTCTCATTATTGCTTCTGACTTTTCCCCCTCCTTATTTCATTTCTGATTATAAGTGGAGAAAAAATTGATACCATGGATTAGGTTTTTTTTCTACCTTTGACTTTGAGCAATGGATAATTCACCTGAGGATGTGAATCATACATGCTGAGATCATTCAAACTACCTTTAAGTGGACTCAACTATCACTTTCCCCAATAATCACTTATCCTCCATGAACTAAATCCTTCCCCCACATTCCTACCTTAATTCTACAAACATTTATTGAATGTCTACTACATAAAAGTTGCTGTGCTAGGCCGTGGATCATTGGCAATGTTTTAGATGGAAGTCGTAGAAAACCAAAATATATTTTTGTATCTCAAATCCATACTGATTTAGAGAAAAAATTATGTTGCTCATAAGTCATATTACTGATTGATGGGATTTGGAGATAGAGAACTGATCAGTTAAAATATAAGGGGACACTTTTTATCTTAGAGTGAGCTTAAAGCTCCAGATTAAAATTCTAAGTAAAACTAAAGGGAGTGAGGAAGCAAAAAAGTTAAAATAAGAAGAATGAAACATTTTAATATTTGCTAAAGTATTTCAAAAATGATTTTAAAAAATATTTCTATTAATGAAGGGATATTGTAGCAAAAATGTTGAAAGAGTAGAATGTTATGTTTCTATATACACATTGATATTTCTTATGTCTATACTTACCTATCTATAAATAGATGTAGACTTTTATATAGATACACACAGTCAGGTATGCATTTGGAAGTATACTGATGAACCATAAGAACTATATGAGGGTTGACTTGTTTTACCCACTAACAGTTATGATTTCCCCGAACTATTCAGTCTCTTTACAAATGATTCTTAGTTACCTGTGGTAAGTATTTTACAAGAGTGCTGACTTTTATTTCTTTAATTTTTCAAATTGATTTGTTTATTTTTGAGAGAGAGACAGACAGAGCAAGTGGGGGAGGGCCATAGAGAAAGGGAGAGAGAGGATCCCAAGCAGGCTCCGTGCTGCAGCACAGAGCCCAAAGCGGGGCTAGAACGCACAACTGTGAGATCATGACCTGAGCCGAAATCGAGAGTCAGACACTTCACCGACTGAGCCACCCAAGCGCCCCAGGAGTGCTGACTTTTAATTAATATTAAATAAAATGATACACTATTGTATCAGAACAAATTTAACTACCTTTTGGACTTTTTGGTGTCACCCTTGATTTTGGCTTCATTAACCATATGCTCTGGTTACCAAGAGCACAAGTTTTTGGGAGGGATATATGGATTAGTAATAAGATTTAATTCAAAACTAAGCTTTGACATATACTAGCTATATAACTTAAAGATTAATCTGAAGATCTTAATTTCTTTCTAAATAAATGTATGTGGTGACAAAATCTAACACAAATGATAAAGATTATATAAGCTAATATATTTTCAAGAACTCTGTAATCTGTAAAGAATTATTTATAATTGTTATTAGCTTGTGTTATCATAAGCACAGGACTTGTATTCCATGTAGGTTTTCCACTCAAACTCTCTGGGCAGAGACAATGTTTCACTCACTGTTATGACTATAGGTGCTAGAAAGAGGCTTAGAAATGGAGATGTCAAATATATTCTGAATTCAATATATAAAATTCTATGAAAATGGAATATTCAGATATGGATATTAGTACACCCATTTTTAAACTCCTCCAGTCTGTTTATTTTTTATCAACTTTGCAAATATTTGCCTCACTCAACAGAAATAGTAATACATTGCTAGACTCTCTCACCCAAGCAGAAGTAAGCATGGATCACTGGTATTTTACTGCTACCATAACCACAAGTTGAAGGGGACCATTAAGTGTGGGAAATAGATCCATTTCTTGTAGCTTTGATGATTAATTGGAGTTGAGTATCACTGAGGATGTTTTACCCCTAGGCCTTAAAAATAATCTTATTTTACATTTTCTTAGCTAGAGATTCAGGAGAAAATAATTATAAATGCAAAAAAATTACATTATTTTCTTTCGCATGCAAAAAGGATGAGTAGGACAGTTTGCTGGCAGGTGTGCCTGGATCTGGAAAGTTTCATGTAGATGGGATAATGGGAGATGCACATCTGAAAGGAAATGGTTAGTAAAACCGGGTCAGGCTCTCACATGTGAACCACAAAGCAGTTAGTGTATAGATTGTTTTCACAATTCTTCCCTTTCCTCATACCTTAGCTATTTGGGGCTGTTAAAAATTCTCTGGAAATCAAAAGGTTTTAAAAATGTCTACAGTGCTATCCTTTCCTTTCAGTTTTATTTTCTCATTTCAATATTTTATTATTTTCATAATAGTAGGTATTACCTCCCCAAAGTATCTCTTATGGGCCTTCTGTCATTAAGACTCCACACATTTTCATCCTCATTCTTCCAAAGACTATGCTGTGATATTTAGCATTTAGAAGATGATACATAAAAGTTTTCTGGAACAAATAAATTGTTTATTAATTAATACAATTTATGAAGGTGACACTAGATTTTCCGATTTTCAGACACTAGATTATCTTATCTTGTTTATAAAGAATATGTAATACTTGAATTGCATGCTGTATGTAAATTTAGACTGGAAATGATGTTAGGTAATCTTCGTATTTCTGGTATTACAAAATTCATCCCACTTTAAAGCCACACATAAGTTTGACTTCTCATTTTTTAAGGAAAAATATTTCATCAAAGAAATCATGAACTTTATTTTACCAGATTTTCAGGGAGTCAGAATTGTAATAAATAGGTCAAATGATTTACCTTAATTTTGTCTGACTGCTGGATTTTGAACTTTTAAAGGAATATTTTAGGCAAATTTTGTCATTCTATATGTATGCATTCTTCAGAATATGAAATTCATTTTAACAAAACTGTTTGGTTCAGTCTACCATATTACCAGCATTTGCTAGAGTGTTTCCTGTGTATTCTATGTATTGATTTTTCCCCTTTCTAGCATTCAATATATTCCAAAAACTTAATGTTTTAAAATCAGTGCATTAAGATATCTGGGTACCATTTAAACTTTCATATGATTATCAGTATGTACTTAACATTTTTGCAGTAAAATAAAAAGTCACATCTGAAAAAACTTACTGAAAGGTTAAAGGGAAGAAATACCATAGAAAGATGCAGGAAAAAATAATAGTATGTCAGTAAATTGTTCACACAGAATACCACAAGTAGCAGTGAGGAAAACAATAATAGTGTCAATTGCATAGTAAAAAGGAAAAGCACGGAGAAGGTCAAGAACATAGCTTGCTTTCATTCTCAGCCAGTAATTTTCCATTAGTCTCCCACACACACCATTGCCTTCAACTTACTTAGGAGCTGGATTCTTCAAGGTATTGTTGCCAGTCATACATTCTGAAAAGGACTATGCTGTGCTTTGAATAAGGCGATTGATTGCCCTTTGGCTGGTAGGGCAAACTTTCTGATCATGTTCACTCATTCATGTGACACATATTTTTATGCCTACTCTAAGCTGGGGACAAAATCATGAACCACATAGTTTCTGTCCTCAAGGAGATTTGTGCATTGCGGTGATTGCTTTTCCGTGGTTATGTGTCTTATCTCACTTTTCTAGCCAACAATATTAATGAGATGGCTTTCTGGCCAGAGGAAGGGATCGTCTATCTCAACTAAAATAAACATCTGAAGGGACTTAAACCTTGACATCATATTTTTTTTTGGAAGGTGTTCTGTTTTGGTTTATTGTTTTCATGCCGATGAAACTCTACAATGGTGATTGTCAAACTTTAGTGGCTGAGGTAATCACATAGGAAGCTTCTTAAAAATTCAAATTTCCAAGACCCACCTGGAGACATTTTGATTTAGTAAGTCAAGACTGATGTTCAGAAACCTGTTCCTTTAGTACCTCAGGGGTAATCCACATTTTAAAAAACAACAAATCTTAATTTCAGATTATAGAGTCTGTGTAGGTTTCAGATTATATTTCTGAATCTCAACATTCTTTGTTGTTTGTTTTCCCCCTTAATGGTATTTAGAACATTTTTATCTTGTGGCAGTTTCTTATCTGGCTATGAGATATGTCTGTACAAATTTTTTTTTCCCTCTCTCTCCACGTGATTTATTTTAACACTCAACAAAATTGTCTAAAAGAGAAGTCAGACATACACTATCTTGATTACATAAAATATACTGATGGGGTAGCTGGAAAAAAATGAAAATGAGATAAAAATTCATAGAGAAAAGCCTCTAAGTCTTACTGTTTCAAATAGAGCAGGGGTAAGCCAAAAGTTTCTTTTTTTTCCTAACACTGAACCTGCAAAGTCATGTCAAGTACAACGGATTTGGAATGTCAGCACCCTGATTAACCCAGGTTGTCTGAATTGCAATCTCTTAAAAGTGATTTTTCCCTTTCTGTTAAAGTTCTGCTTTCTTCTCTATGGATAAAATGTTCTAGATATGGTGTGTCCTGACTAATTTTTCTCTGTAGTTATACGCAGATTCAGGTCAAATGTAGGTACTACAGAAATCTCTAGGTTTATGCAGAGTATAAAGTATCATTTCTCTTAAAGACAGATCTCTATGTCCAACTGTGGTATTTCTTCCAAAGACAAGGTTTTTTCATAGTTTCTCTAACCTTGAAAAGGTTGAAAGTCACAGGCATAGATATACTACTGATCAAACCATGGGGTGCTAATAATGTCAGGTATATGAACTTGATTTGAAAAATACCCAAGAAAGTCAGTACACTATTTTCTATTTCAGCCTATGCTTCTATCATCTTTCCCAAGTTGTTATAATCACTGGGTGACTAAGTTTCGCTAACTCAAATAAGAACTGTAATATTCTTTAAGCTCAGATAAATCAAATTTAAAATGCCTTCTTTTAAAAATAAAAAGTTCAGAATATGTAGAACTCTGTATATAGGGGAAGTTCTACATATTCTGAAATTTCTGAATATATGCCTACATTTTTCTCTCTATCGTTTTTAAGGTACTAGAGCACTTACCTATGTCTACTGAAGGAATTAGGAGTATAAAACAGAGAAAAAGTACGTTTACCACCAATTCTACTACCTCTCAAGAATGTTACCAATTATTTCAGTAAAGTTTGTTTGTGGGTGGTAATTCACTATATTTAATCCTACTTAAGTTATCCAAATTGGTCTGTTTTTAGAATGTTCTAAGAGATAGTAATCCGGGAAGCAGTTCAACTTGTTTCAATCTCCAAATCAGCTCTGTCTGCCTCAGCAGTTCTCAATTTATACTGAGAAAGAAAAAAGAAAAAAAAAAAAACAAGAAGTTACGGACTTAACTGAAGCATGAGTGATGTAGGTTAGATAGGAAGAAGAAATTCCTGACAATAGGATTTTAAAACCTTGGAATGAATTACAGAGGGGAGTTATACAATTTTTCCTCAATTGAGGTCTTAAAATATATAATTTGCATCTTTTAGCGATGAGTCTAGGGTTTTCTTTACTGAATGGAGGTGCTCTTGAATATACTTCCAAGAGCTATAGGATTCTAAAATTTTTATAAGCTCATGTTTTGCATTTAAGAGAAATGAATTTTCCTATTCATTGCTAAAATGACTCTTCTTGTGTATGGCTTAATAGAAATTACTGAGTTTGCAAATTAACAGAATTTCAGTTGGAAAAATTTCAATATTATTTCTGATATACTCTATTTGGTTAACTAATTTTTATTCTTCAAAATATCCACTTGGGGCACCTGGGTATCTCAGTCGGTTAAAGCGTCTGACTCTTGACTTCACCTTAGGTCGTGATCTCAGGGTCATAAGGTCGCATCCCCACATCAGGCTCTGGGCTGGGTGTGGAGCCTGCTTGGGATTCTGTCTCTCCCTCTCCCTGCCTTTTCCCTGCTTTCTCTCTGTCTTTCTCTCACTCCGTTTTCCACTCGCAAAGTAAATACACATTAAACAAAAATAACCACCTACATGTCAGCACGACTAATAGGTTTTATAAATGATCATGGGAAAACCAGAATATTTGTATTTTTTTCTTAAATGTAATTCATATAAGGGAGAAATGCTCTATTGTGATTATTCTGAACTATGCAGGGTATAAATATTTTATAGGATTCTATCTAATAATTGCTTTAATACACCAATTAGAATTTTAAATAGCTATAGTATAAACCTATAATCAAGATATTTCTTCTGCTGGAATGTATTTGTTTAGAGAACTGGCACCCTTAATAGATTTAAAAGTTTACAATAAAAGGGTGCTAGACAAGATGATCTCTAAAGCCCATATAAGCTCCATGATGCTCTGATTATTTGAAGGGACTGGCAGAATCAGGAACTATGGGGAGAGAATTGGAAATTTCTAATCTTCCCCTTTGTTTCCTCAGTGAATGCATTGCTTCATATTTGAACCTTAAAAGTATAAATAAAAGGCTAATTTAAAAGTGTAAATTGTTAATTTCCTATTCTGTTTCTATATATATCCTATTCTGAATGCTACATACTTGAGTTTATTGTTTATTTACTATAATTTGGAATGCACAAGACTTAACAAATCATCAATTGCTAATAATTCAATGTGATACTTTCTTTTAGAGTGTTCAGATAACTAGAATTTTCCCAAAGCGTATTACTTAATGAGTAGCTAAAATGACCTAAATGAAATAAGAAATTAAATCCTGTATCATTTAATAATAGAGACTGCATGCCAACTTTATATTTTTTCCATATAGAAGTATAGAATATTTTTAAATGTTAAGGAACACATTCATAGACTAAGTTTATATGGTTACACTATCATCATTATTTAGGCATGCAGTGGGATGAAAGGATGGACAAAATACAGATAGCACACACACACGTGCGCATGCACACGCATATGCACTATTGTTAACAGAGCAGTATGAAGTAGGTAATACTTAATGGACAAGGCATTGTAGGAATGACACAAAAGTTGTTAAGAACCAGGGCCCGGAAAAGAGGTGATAGATAAACTGTACCCTCCTAACCAGAAATCTAGGTGTTCAGAAGAGGGTTTTGTAGGATATTTACCGGGGCAAACCATTGTTTGCAAGATAAGGTATAATGTAAGTTGTGAGAGACTGTTGCCATTATGTTATCTATCATCAGAAATCATGTGTTATTCTCTCACTGTATTTAAATTATCTTGTCTTTGTGTGTCTATTTGTGTGTGTGTGAGAGAGAGAGAGAGAGAGAGAAAGAAAGAGAGAGGGAGAGATTCTCCTTTTCACTAGATTGTCCTTCTATCAGGCAGGTAAAACAACTTATTGTGAGTCGAGAGAGTATATGTTCATTGAGATCTGAGACTCTGATAGATTTATGTTTTTATCGTCTTGTAATGAGGTAAAGATTTGTTGTACTGAAACAGAAAAATGGAATATTTCTACATCTAGCATAGTTCAAGTGGAGCCTTGAACAAATCACTAAACCTCTTTTTGTTAGCCCACATAGCAGCCGGAGACAGAGGTAAAGTGTGTTTTTGGGTGAAACTCTGGACAACTTAAATCATTGTGGCAGCTGGCAAGCAGCTTTGGAAATAGGTACTACCTTTGTGTTTGACAATGAGGTTCCTCAGAAGGACTTCCTGGGAGAGAATATAGAAATAACCAGCCACCCCCCCCAAAAAAAGTTCTCTTATTTTGAGTGGTATACTAAATATACTAATATTCAAGCATTAGTTTTCAAGTGCAGTGGTAAAACCCAGATGCCCAAGATCCTCTGGGATTCCATATTTCATGTGAATTCTGTTAATACTTCATGCTAGTGTACAGTGTTTAAGACTTCGGGGTGCCTGGGTGGTTAAGTATTCGACTTCGGCTCAGGTCATGGTCTCATGGCTCGTGGGTTCGAGCCCTGCTTCGGGCTCTGTGCTGACAACTCAGAGCCTGGAGCCTGCTTCGGATTTTGTGTCTCCCTCCCTCTCTGTCTGTCTCTCTGTGTGTGTGTCTCTCTCTCCCCCTTCCTCGCTCTCACTCTGTCTCTCTTTCTCAAAAATAAGTAAACATTAAAACATTAAAAAAAAAGTTCTTATGATTATTAGAAATGCATGCATCAATCAACTTGTAGGAATTTTTAATGTGACCTGGATATTAGTCCTTTGTTAGAAATATGTGGCAAATATTTTTCCCATTCTGTGTCTTCCCTGTTCATTTTATTACTGATGTCTTCTGATAAGCAGCAGTTTTTAAACTTGGCAGAGACAAGTTAATACATTTTTCTTTTATGGTCACCAAAATGAAATTAAACCACAATGAGATGGCATCTCACAAGTATTAAGATGAAACTTAACGGAAAAGAAAAAATATGAGGATGTGGAGAAATTGGAACACTTGTACACTTAGAGGGAATGTAAACTGGTGCAACTGTTATGAAAAATGGTATGCAGGTTTCTTAAAAAATTAAACATAGAACTACCATATGATGCAGCATTCCTACTTCTGGGTATTTACCCGAAAGAATTTAAGTCAAATCTTGAAGAGATATTCCCTCCTGTATTTATTGGAGCACTAGGCACAATAGCCAAGATGTGGGAAAAACCCTAAATATCCGTTGATGGATGAATGGATAAAAAAATGCGGTATGTACATAATAAAAACATTCAGCCTTAAACAAAAGGAAATACTGCCATATGAGACAACATGGATAAATATCGAGAATATTATGCTAAGTGAAGTAAGTCAGTCGTAGAAAAATGCTGCATGATTGCAATTACACGAAGTATCTAAAGTTCTCAAACTTACAGAAACAGAGAGTAGAATTGTGGTTTCCAAGAGACTGAGTGGTGGGATGGGGAATTGCTATTCAACAGGTATAAAGTTTCAATTGTACAGGATAAATAAGTTCCGGAGATCTGATATACAACATTGTGACTATAGTTAACACACTCAATGTGTTAAGAGGGTAAATCTTATTTTAAGTGTTTCTACCACAAGTTTAAACATTATGGTATAATTTGATAAATCTATTTTTACAAGGATAATCATTAGATAATTTTTTAAAGAAAGAAAGAAATCTAAATGTATATAAATAAGAGAATAGACTACTAATCTAGTTACATTCATATAATCAAGTAATAGTCATTTAATTTTTTAAAATTTTTTTAAAATTTATTTTTGAGAGAAAGACAGAGCCTGAGTGGGGAAGGGGCAAAGAGAGAGGAAGACACAGACTCTGAACCAGGCTCCAGGCTCTGAGCTGTCAGCACAGAGCCCGATGTGGGACTGGAACCCATGAACCTTGAGATCACGACCTGAACTGAAGTCAGATGCTTAACCAAATGAGCCACCCAGGTGCCCCAAATAATAGTCATTTAAAAATGAGTCATTTATTTGTAAAATGTCCTAGTTATAAAATCAAATAAGTGGAAAAATATAGATTATATTATAAAATTAATTTTAGGTATAAATATATAAATTTAAATGTAAATATATACACATATTTCATTTGTAACTTAGTTAAAAAATACTTGTACATATATTTTTGGATCTATTTCAGGACTGTCTATGTTATTGCTGTGTTATCTGTACACCAGCACTACCAACTCTTAGTTATGATTGTAGAATTTCCAAAAAGAAGTTATACTAGCAGTCATAAACATACTGCAAAGATGGTTAATGTTATTTTCATCAGAAAAATGAAAATTAAAACCACCATGAGATATCACAATGTGCCCACTAAAACAGATAAAGTAAAATAAATGAGTAACGATCCCAAATTTAGAGAGGATGAAGGGACAGTTAGAACTCTCAAATTGTTGGTAGGAGGGTGTCAGATCACCAAATCAGTTTCTAATAAAGTTAAAAATATATCTACCTTATGATCCAATAATTCTAATCCTAAGTATTGGCAGAAAAGACATCCAAACATATGATCACGATATGCAATTTAATGATTGTTCATTTTAGCCTTATGCAATATAGCAAAGTATTGAAAGCAATATGAATATTCATCAATGGGAGAATAGATAATCAAGTTGGTCTATTTATGAATGAAATGCTACCTAGAAATTAGATAGAAGAAATTAGCAATGACTAGTAATACATGCAAAAACCAAAATGATCTCAAAAGCATTGCACTCAGCAAAGAAGCCAGACTTAAAAGTACAGACAATATTATGTTATTTTAACAAAGTTCAAGAACTCTGTGGAGGCCATTGAAGGATTATCCACAGAAAAGGCATGAAGGGACCTTTTAGAGTAATGACTATGTTTTATATTTTCATTAGAGGTTTGGTTAGAAGAGTACATACGTATATCAAAACATTTTGCACTGTACTTTTAAGACTAGTGCTTTTATTTCATTATATCACAATAAAAATATACATGCCTATAGTAGTCTCCAGCATAAAAAAATATTTCTTATGCCCTTACATACAACCTCTCAAGAGATATTTATACATTTGGGGATATAGGTAGATTTAGTTGTATTTTATAAATTGAAAACCTGGGATTTTCTTTTTTTAATTTTTTTTAACATTTATTTATTTTGGGAGACAGAGGGACAGAGCAGGAGTGAGGAAGGGGCAGAGAGAGAGAGGGAAACACAGAATCCGAAGCAGGCTCCAGGCTCTGAGCTGTCAGCACAGAGCCCAATGTGGGGCTTGAACACACAAACTGTGAGATCATGACCTGAACCGAAGTTGGCCGCTTAACCAACCGAGCCACCCAGGCACCCCAAAACCTGGGAATTTTCTAATAATTGAAGTACCCTGAGAGGGAAGACTATATTAGGAAATATATCTTGCTCATTATAGTCTCCAATACACTGAAGTGCACTTCAGGCTAATGCCACAGTCTAGAATATTTGAGAGAAGCTCTCCGGGTGCAGCACAACAGAGGCCATAAAAGCATGGGGTCTGAAGTCACACTGCCTTAGTTTCAAATCTGGCTACACCACTTATTAGCTGTGATCCTGGGCAAACCATTTAGCCTTTCAAGCCCTTGATTTCTTTCCTTGTACAAAAGGAATAATTATTATAAATTTATCATGTAATTGCTGTGAGGATAAAAGATATGTTACTGGAAAAAGAAAAGTGCTTGCTACACCACCTGCCATATAATAAATGCTCATTAATGTTTCTGAATGCCATAATAGTAATATTAATTCATAATGATTATATCATTAAATTAATTCTATACTAACATAATATTATCAATTATATTCATCATATAATTAATCATGATTTTTATAGAGGCAACTTTACAGGGGATATTGGTGGCTAAATCACTTCCTAGGATATCTGATTAAGATGGGAACTAGATGGAGTCTCTGTGTAATGTCAGCACCCTGAATTCAGGGAGCAATGAGAGGGTAGGAACTGGGCAAGGAGAATTTATCTAGTGTTTCTATTTGCATGTGACCATCAAAGAACGATTCTCTCGCCTACATAGGCAGACCTGTCAGTGCCTCTCAGGGAACACGCACTATTCTGTCATTGTTATAGAAAGCAGTACTTTGTTGTCTTGATAGATGGCCATGGTAAGTTGAGACAGCAGATGGAGGACCTGATGACACAAATGGCCTGGAACAGGGCACGGAAATGTTAACAGTGATGGGGTCTTCCTTTTTACTGCGGGTGGCCTACTTTGACTCTGTTATGTGCAAAGAATGATGGCATTCTGCAAGGCTATATTGTACCCAGTGTTATAATTTATTTGTTTTAATTAATAGATTTTATTTTGTAGAAAAATTTCGTATTTACAGAAAATTTGAGCAGATAAGACCGCGGTCTCCAATATACCCTCTTCCATCCCAACAGTTTCCTCTGATATCAACATCTTGCGTTAGTGTGTATATTTGTTATAATTAGTGAACTATATTGATTATTCTTAAGTAAAGTTTATAATTTACATTAAAGTTTACTCTTCTTATTGTCCAGTTCTATGGATTTTGACAAATGCATAATGTATCCAATATTACAGTTTAACACAAAATAGTTTTATGGTACTAAAAATCCCCTCTGCTTTACCTATACAACCCACCCACTCCTGCCAAATCCTGCCAGCCACTTGTCTCTTTATTGTCTCTATAGTTTTACCTTTTCCAGAAAGTTGTATAGATGAAATAATATATTAGATCGTCTGTTTAGAATGGCTTCTTTCACCTGGCAATATGCTTTTAAGTCTCCTATATGTATTTCCATGCCTTCATAGTCCATTTCTTTGTATTGATGAATAATATTCCATTGTATAGATATACCACAGTTTGTTTACCCATTTACCTAATGAAGGACATATTGCTCACTTCCAGGTTTAGCATGCATGAATAAAGTTGGCGTAAGCAATCATGTGCAGGCTTTTGTGTGGACATAAATTTTCAATCCAATTGGATAAAAACCTAGGAGTGTTATTGGTAAGTTTCATGCTAAGACTATGTTTCATTTTATAAGAAAGTACCAGTCTGGGCTTTCAAAATGGCTGTACAATTTTTCATTCTCACCAGCAATGAATCAAAGGTCCTATTGCACCACATTCTTACCATCATTTGATACTGTCATATTTATAAATTTTAACCATTCTAATAGATACTCATTGTCTTAATTTGTAATTCCTTATTGATGTCTGTTGTTTAATATCTTATATGTTTATTTTCTGCCTATGTATCTCCTTGGGAGAATATTATTTAGATTTTTTACCCATTTAAAATTGTGTGGTTGAGTTTTAAGAGTACTTTGTATGTTTTGGATAGAAGTCCTTTATCAAACATGTGATTTATAAATATTTTCTTTTAGCCTATACCTTTGTTTTCATTCTCTTAATAGTGTCTTTTGCATAGCAAAAGTTTTTACTTTTAATAAAGTCCAGGAGTGTCTGGGTGGCTCAGTCAGTTAAGTGTCTAGCTCTTGATTTAGGCACCAGTCATGATCTCATGGTTGTGAGATTGAGCCCCACATTGGGCTCTGTGCTGGCAGCATGAAAACTGCTTGGGATTCTGTCTCCTTCTCTCTCTGCCCCTTCCCTGATCTCTCTCTCTCTCTCTCTCTCTCTCTCTCTCTCTCTCAAAAATAAATAAATAAATAAATATTTAAAAAAATAAAAATAAAGTCCAGCTTACCATATTTATTCTTTCATGGATCATGCTTTGGGGGCTGTTTAAAAATGTATTGCCAAACCCACAGCCACTTACATTTGCTCCTACATTATCTTTTGAAAATTTTATATATAGTTTTGTGTTTTACACGTATGTCTGTGATCCACTTTGAATTAATTATTGTGAAAGGTGTAAGACTTGTGTCTATTCATTTTGTTGTTGCCGTTTTTGCATTTGGATGTCCAATCCTCCTGGTACCATTTGTCATAAAAAAAAAATGATCATTTCTTAATTGAGTTGCTTTTGTTTCTTAGTCAAAGATCTGCTAACTGTAGTTTGTAGGTCTATTTTTAAGTTCCCCATTCCTTTCCATTGATCTATTTGTCTCTTCTTTCACCAATATTGTGCTGTCTTGAGTACGGTAGCCTTTATAGTAAGTAGTGAAATTTTGTAGTGTTAGTCCTCCAAATTTGGTCTTCTGCTTCAGTGACATGACTATCATGAGTTTTTGTCTACCCTTGCATTTAACTGTTAAAATCAAGTGTGTTGATGTCATCAAAATAACTTGCTGAAACTTTACTGGAATTGTACTGAATCTATAGCTTATGTAGGAAATAATTGACATCTTACCAATATTGAGTCTTCTTAATATTGAATATGTAATACCTACTTATTTATATCTTCTTTGATTTATTTAGCACAGTTGCAAGGTTTTCTGTATATAGACCATTGTATATATATTGTTACGTTTATTCTTAATTATTTCATTTTTCAGTGCTTGCCAAATCAGTCGCGTAATCTGATTTTACACAGCATTATAATTATACAAAAAATGGGACACAGATATTTGAAAGACACAGGTGAAACTTAGAGAAGTAACATCAGCACATCTCTATAGAAGTTTGCTTTCTTCATTTAAACACCACACTAGTCTAGAGTTAACATGAGTGCCTAGGAATTACACACAGGGAATCACTTAGCCAGTGGTAGCTTTTTAGGTCATGAAACATCAGTTTTGTATTCCAATTATTATATATGTTATGTGACATTTTCCAGCTTTCCCTGGACCCCTTATATACATAAATTCTAGGTTTGTTTACTATAAACAACCTAGACACTAGGTAAATCGTGATGAAAGTGTTCCATAGGCAAGGACTTCTTTTATCTTTCTGTTAGTATTTATCACCAACAGAGGATTTGACTTATTTCTTTACCTTTCTTTCCCCAAGTGAGGAAGTTGGGATTAGAAACCAGCTGCTAACACTTTCCTTCATTAGGGTGTGTGCATAAGTACTTTGAAGATTGGGGGAATTGGGAAGAGTAAGGTACCAAGAGCTTCTGAGGAACTTTTAAGGTTCCAATAATTATGAGAATTACCTGCGGTTAGAAAGTTGCACTGATTATCCATGTTTTAATTGTATATTCTTTCCTAGAGGAGATATATTTTTCTACACTGTACAATTTGATGCTACTGACCATTTCTTGAATTTCGTACTTTCTGACTGCATGAAATTAACAACCTAGACATCTTTTTGTTATTATATGTATGAAATGGACAGTATAGTACCTTCCTTGCAGGATTATCTAAGGGATTAGAGATAATATAATAAAAATATGACAAGACTGACACATCAGGCATGACTATTATTATAATTACCATATCACATTCTCCATTATCTGTGTGGAATTCAGTACACTGGAGTTCTTCTTGTTTAAAAATATGGAATGGTATAGTCAAGTTAACTTTAAAAATTATTTCCCAAAAGTCATTCTTCCCCAAGTTATTGTCTTAAAAAAAAAATCTCAGCCAACACTGAAAGCTAGATCAGTATAACATTAGAATTGGCAGATCAGAGGAGGAAAATATTCAGTATAGAGAGTCTATTCAATGAGTTGTAAATGTAGGAGTTATACTAGTTTACTCAAGTTTTAGTAATAGTGGCCTACTATCTGCATAATAGAAGCTAAAGATTATTTTGGTCAGGTAGAAAATATGACTAGAATTGTATCTTTGCTCCTCTTGAGGATCAGATTGAGTAGATTTTGAGAAATAAAAAAGTCAACAGAAGATTTTGGTGTACAATGGTATAAATAGCCACTAATTAGAGAGATCAGTAATAAGCTCTATCAATACAGAACTTAAAGGTTAGAATAACTGAGGCTCATATTTCTTTTCATGGGCTGTCTTTTTTAAATCAGTAATTACCAAGTATTTATGGCTATAGGTCTCAGCCCTGGATGTACATTGGGGGAGCTTTGAAAAACATGATTTCTAGATCTCCAAACCAACTAAATCAGAATCTCTGAAAGTGGAACCTGGGCTTGATAATTTTTAAATACAACCCAAGTAATACTGATGAGGAGTCAAGTTTGAGAGCCAATGATCTAGTGGCAAGTTATCTGACGAATACTCTGATATTTCTTAAAATAACCAGTTAATACTGAAAGTTTTATTTCATTACTCTCTGTGGGAGAAATGGAGTTTCACACTACAACTCCAATATTTGAAAAACGTCAATTTAAGAAATATAGAAACATAAGTTGGGCTGGGGATCTACAATTTGTAGACCTTGTGTTCTTTTCTATTTCTACTTCAGAGAAAATCTCTATTTTATGAGTTGTACTGGAAGCTATGTGGTTATTGTTTGGGAGAAATTTGAGCAGAGTTGTCATTTTCTAAAACTTTTTAAAATTTCCAGTTCTTCAATCTTTGTAGGTTGTTAGGCTATACTAGCAAGAATGCAAGATGCTCCCTAACGGAAATACTCCCTGCTTCAGGTCCATGGTCCCTAGAGCTCTACATTTATATACACTGACCACACATACCACATCTACCAATGCACATATTTTTGAGAATGACAATCACAATCATGATTATGATATGCTAAGCAGCAGAAATAGCAAGCTAAAACTAAATAAGGAAAAGTAGAAATCATTAATAAGCTTTAAAATTTTATGAGAATAAACAATCTGAGAGATGACTGTGAAAAGGAGAATTTTCTTCAAAAGTTTGAGTGTCCTCAAAATGTAATTTTTGAAAACAAATTATTTTTATCATTTGAATTATAAATGAAGTTTGATAAAATTGGATTGATGGAGGCAATTATTATTTTAGTCTCGAAGTTGAGATTAAATGCTTAATTTCATTCTAACCAGAGAAAATATTAGCTGGTAAAGACAACACAAGTTAGAATCTTGCACCTATACTCAAATATGTATAGTTTAAAATATGAGAAGCTCTGTGATAGGCTGTCCTGAGTCTGTTATTTTTGTATTACTACAGATGTCTTCAAAACATTTAAAATATTTGGAAACATTTAGAAGAATATTGATAGAAATCCAATATGTTACCATATATAATATACACAGTATGACATTAATATTCACAAGCCTAATATCGATGCAACTATTGATGGAAGGAATTCAATAAATTGAGATTTAGTGTATTGCAAATCTATGTCCTTTCATGATGAAGATTTGTTTCTGAAAAATGGTTTTCTAATTGCATTTTCTAAAGATTTATTTCTACTTTTACCTTTTTTTACAAGTTGATCTCCAAACATGACTAACACTTTTCCTATACGTTAAAAATTTGCATTAAGAACGCATGAGGATTTGATAAGATACTAATAAAATTCAATATAAAAAATTCATAGGAGGAGCATAATTTTATAATTCCTATGAGCAGACCATATATTGCTTAAAAATAACATTTTAGGAAAAACATTAGATGAATTTGCAGGGTAAAAGCAACAAAAAATTATCTTTATTCCCTTACCATAAAGGGAGTTTTTTAAACAAGATATTGGAAGTTTGCAGAACTAAATATAAGCTGGGAATTGAGGCTACAAAACAATCAAGAGAGAGATATGAATATGGCAGTGGAGTAACAAGACCCTACACTCACCTTGTCTTACAAATACAACTAGATTACTATCAAATCATCTTAAATACCCCAGAAATTGACCTGAAGACTGACAGAATGTTCTCTCCATAACTAAGGGAAAGAAGAAGGCACATCGAAGAAGGTAGGAAGTACAGAGACATGGTTTAGCAGAGAAACAGATCCTGGCTGCTGTAGAGGGTAGGGAGTCATAGACATGGAGAAGAGAGAGCGAGAGTGAGAGCCAGAGTGAGAGAGAGAGAGAGAGAAACACACAGGGAATGCATAAGGAGAGTATTCTCCCATAGCTACTGGCTTGGAAAACAACAGGGACTGAATTTCATGAGTTCTTGCAACAGAGGAGCCTCAAGTTTTAAAGGTCAGCAGGTTTGGTTGGGATACAACCTGAAGGACACTGTGCTGCTCTTGGAGAGATGGAAAGCAGACAACCTGTGGACATATAGTGTGGAAACAGTGATCTGAAGAATTCCTGGGGCACACAGTGGGGAGGTTATTTGCTCTTCTTGGAGCTTGTCCCTGAGAAACAACATTCATAGATACATCTCTTCAGGAAAAAAGGAACTGGCCAGAGCCATTTTCCTCCCCTTTCCCTCAGTATAAACACAGAGCCATCTGAGGGAAGCAGAACATCCCAGATTTGAGCTGCCTAACTTGCTTACACTGAGCACCACCTCTGTTCTCTGGTGGAAGTGCCATTCTCAGTAACCCTTGCCTTAATCTCAGGGAAGTGGGTCCCTCCACCAGAAAACCAGCACAAGTCCCTGCCCACACCAGGTCTCCTGACCAGAGTTTTCCAGTGCCTCAGTTCCATTGGAGGTGGTGACAGGTCTCATTTTATAAGCAAACCAGAGCATACCTGGTTATAACTCATCACATTTGGGCCAGGGACAAAACACTGTCCACAGAAGGCAGGGAGAGCCTCTGCAGACAACTGACATGAAGGATACAGCAGCCAGAATAGAGAACACACAGCACACATAGTAGAGAAAATCCCTGAAGTGTCAGGCCCTGGGCACTACATGACCTACTCTACATAAGGTCATTATTTTCAGGAGTAGGAGACATGACTGGCTTTTCTAACACAGAGAAAAAGGCAAAACTTAGACAAAATGAGAAGACAGAGGAATTTATCCCAAATGAAAGAACAAAGTAAGGCTATGGCTAGAGATCTAAGCAGAAAGGATATAAGTAACATTCCTGATAGAGAATTTAAAACAATGATCATACAAATACTAACTGGGCTTAAGAAAAGTATGGAAGATGTTAGTGAGACCCTTCCTACAGAGATAAGAGAGTTAAAAAGGAATCAATCAGAGGTGAAGAGTGTAATAAATGAGATTGGAAACAAGCTTATACAATGAATAGGAGGCTGCAAGAAAGCAGAAGAATGAATTAGTGACCTAGAGGACAATGTAATGGAAAACAATGAAACTGAACAAAAGATAGAAAGAATTATGCAAAATGATAATAGGGAACTCCATCAAATGTAATAATATTCACATTTTAGGCCTCCCAGAAGAAGAAGAGAGAAAAGGGAGCAGAAAATTTATTTGAAGAAAAAGTGGCTAAAAACTTCCCTATTTTAGGGGAAAGAAATAGACATTTAGATCCAAGAGACGCAGAGAACTCCCATAAAAGTCAGCAAAAGCAGGCCCACACCAAGACAAATTATAATTAAATTTGCAAAATATAGTGATAAAGAAAAACAATCTTAAAAGTGGGAAGACAAAAGAAGCCATTAACTTACAAGAGAAAACCCATAAAGTTATCAGGAGATTTTTCAACAGAAACTTGGGAAGACAGAAGGGAGTGGTATGATATATTCAAAGTATTGAATGGGAAAAATCTGCAGCCAAGAATACTATATCCACAAGGCTGTAACTTAAAATAGATGAAGAGATAGTTTCCCAGACAAACAAAAACTAAAGGAGTTCATGACCACTAAACTGGCCCTGTAAGAAATATTAATGGGGACTCTGAGTGGGCAGGGAGAGGCCAAAAGTGACAGTGTAAAGGCAAGAAATACAAAGGGGTAAAAATGAGTATTTCTGTAAAAAGTTGTCAAAGAACTCACAAAAAAGGATGTAAAATATAGTAATATATTACTAAAATGTAGAGAGGAAAAAGAAAAGAATGGGTTCAAACTTAAATGACCATCACCTTAATATGCAGAAGAGATTATAAACAAACCTAATGATAACGATGTATCAAAAACCACTAATAAACATGCAAAGAATAAAGAGAAAGAAATCCAAGTGTATCAGTAAAGAAAATCAGCAAATAAAGGAAGACAAGAAAGAATCAGAGAAAAATCTCTAAAAACAACCACAAAACAAGTAATAAAATGGCAGTAAATACATATCTACCATTACCCTGCATTAAATGCACTAAATGCTCTACTAAAAAGACATAGGATATCAGAATGGATTAAAAAAAGACCCAAGTGTATGCTGCTTACAATAGACTCTTTTCAGACTAAAAGATACTTGCAGATGAAAAATGTGGGCATGGAGAAATACTTAACATGCAAATGGATGTTAAAGGAAAGCCAGAGTAGCAATAATTATAGCATACAAACTAGACTTTAAAAAAAGACTATAACCAGAGGCAAAGGACACTATATAATAATAAAAGGGACAATCCAACAAGAAGATATAATAATTGTAAATATTTATGCACATGACTGGCAGAACCCAAATACATGAAACAATCAATAACAAACATAAAGGAACTAATCAATAATAATACAATAACAGAAAGAGACTTTTAAAACCCCACTTACATCAATAGACAGATCATCTAAACAGAAAACCAACAAAGAAACAATGACGTTGAATGACACACTGGACCAGACGGACTCTAAAGATATTCAGAACATTTAACCCTAAAACAGCAGAATACACATTAGTTTCAAGTGCACATGGAACATTCTCCTGAATAGATCACGTATTAGCCCAAAAAATAGACCTTAACAAATATAAGATCCAAGTTATACCATGCACCTTTTCTGACCACAACACTATGAAACTAGAAGTCAACCACAAGAAAAAAATCTAGAAAGACTACAAATAAATGGAGGTTAAATGAATGGGTCAACTATGAAATGAAGAAATAAACAATGAATGGGTCAACTATGAAATGAAGAAATAAAAAAGTACATGAAAACAAATGAAAATGAAAACACAGCAATCCAAAACCTTTGGGATGTGGCAAAAGTGGTTGTAAGAGAGAAGTATATAGTCATCTAGACCTAAATCAAAAATCTCAATCAAAAATCTCAAATAAACCACCTAACCAAATGAGCAAGAAAAAGAACCCCAAATGAAGCCTAAAGCCAGCAGAAGAAAGGAGACAAAGATTGGAGCAGAAATAAATGATATAGAAACTAAAAATACCAGTAGAACAGATCAACGAATCCAGGAGCTGGTTCTTTGAAAAAATTAAAAAAAAAATAATAAACCTATAGCTGGACTTAAAAAGAAAAGAGAAAGCACCCAAATAAATACAACCACAAATGAGAGAGGAGAAATAACAAAAATAACACCATAGAAATATAAACAATTAAGAGGATATTATGAAAAACTGTATGCTAACAAATTGGACAACCTGGCAGAAATGCATAATTGCTAGCAACATATAAACTACTAAAACTGAAACAGGAAGAAATGGAAAACTTGAGCAGACTGAAACCAGCAATGGAATTGAATTGCTAATCCAAAGACACTCAACAAATGAAAGTCCAGGGCCAGATGGCTTCATAGATGAACTTTACCAAATGTTTAAGGAAGAAATAATACCTATTGTTCTCAAACTATTCCAAAAAAATAGAAAAGGAGGAAAAAGTTCCACATTCATTCTGTGAAGCTAGCTTTACATTGACACCAAAACCGGATAAAGACTCAATTCAAAAAGAGAACTATAGGGGCGCCTGGGTGGCTCAGTCGGTTAAGCGTCTGACTTCAGCTCAGGTCACGATCTCACGGTCAGTGAGTTCGAGCCCCGCGTCAGGCTCTGGGCTGATGGCTCAGAGTCTGGAGCCTGCTTCCGATTCTGTGTCTCCCTCTTTCTCTGCCCCTCCCCCGTTCATGCTCTGTCTCTCTCTGTCTCAAAAATAAATAAACGTTAAAAAAAAAATAAAAAAAAACAAAACAAAAAAAAAGATAAAAACAAAAAGAGAACTATAGGCCAATATCCCTGATGAACACGGATGCAAAAATTCTCAATAGAATACTAGCAAACCAAATCCAACCATACGTTAAAACAGTCTTCCACCACAATCAAGAGGGATTGATTCCCAAGGTGTAAGGGTAGTCAATATTTGCAAATCAGTGTGATATAGCACATTAATAAAAGAAAGGATAAGAACTATATGATCATTTCAATAGATGCAGAAAAAACTTTTGACAACCTGCAATATCCATTCATGATAAAAACCCTCAACAAAGTAAGGTTAGAGGGAACATACTTCAACGTAATAAAAGTCATATACAAAAAACCACAGCTAATATCACCCTAAATGGAAAAAAAATACTGAGATATTTTCCTCTATGATCAAGAACAAGATAGGGATATCCACTTTCGTCACTGTTATTTAACATATTCCTGGAAGTTCTAGCCTTAGCAAGCAGACATTAAAAAGAAATAAAAGACTTCCAAATCAGCAAGGAAGAAGTCGAAGTTTGACTATTTGCAGATGATATGATACTCTATATAGAAAATCTGAAAGGCTCCACCGAAAAATTGCTAGTACTGATACACAAATTCAGTAAAGTTTCAGGATACAAGATCAATGCACAGAAATCTGTTGCATTTCTTTACACCAATAATCAAGCAGCAGAAAGAGAAATTAAGGAATCAATCCTATTTATAATTGCACCAAAAGAATAAGGTACCTGGGGGGGGTGGGGCTGGGTGGCTCAGTTGGTTAAGTGTCTGACTTCTGCTCATGCCATGATCACACCGTTCATGAGTTTGAGCCCTGCATGGGAGTCTGTGCTGACAGCTCAGAGCCTGCAGCCTGCTTTAGATTCTGTCTTCTTCTCTTTGCCCCACTCCCCCTTTCTTTGTCAAAAATAAATAAACATTAAAAAATTAAAAAAAAATACCTAGGAATAAAAGTAACCAAAGAGGGGAAAGATTTCTACACTGAAAATTATAAAACACGGATGAAAGGAATTAAAGAGAACACAAAGAAATGGAAAGAAAGTCCATGCTCATTGATCAGAAGAAAAAAATATTGTTAAAATGTCTATACTACCCATAGCAATCTACACAATGAATGCATACCTATCAAAACACCACCAGCATTTTTAACAGAGCTAGAACAAACAATCCTAAAATTTGTATGGAAACACACAGACCCCTAATAGCCAATGTAATCCTGAAAAAGAAAAACAAAGCTGGAGGCATCACAATTCCAGTCTTCAAGTTACATTACAAAGCTGTATTGATCAATACAGTATGGTAATGGCACAAAAATAGACCCATAGATCAGTAGAATAAAATAGAAAACCCAGAAATGAACGTATTTTCAAAAAAGCAAGAAAGAATATCCAATGAAAAAAAAGACAGTCTCTTCAATAAGTGGTGTTGGGAAAACTGGATAGCTACATGCAAAACAATGAAATCGGATCACTTTCTTTTTTTTAATTTTTTTTTAACGTTTATTTATTTTTAAGACAGAGAGAGACAGAGCATGAATGGGGGAGGGTCAGAGAGAGGGAGACACAGAATCCGAAACAGGCTCCAGACTCCGAGCTGTCAGCACAGAGCCCGATGCGGGGCTCGAACTCACGGGCCGCAAGATCGTGACCTGAGCCGAAGTCGGCCGCTCAACCAACTGAGCCACCCAGGCGCCCCAGAAATTGGATCACTTTCTTACACCAAACACAAAAATAAATGCCAAATGGGTTAGAAACCTAAATATGACACCTGAAATCAGAAAAATCCCATAAGAGAACACAGGAGGTATGTCTAAAAAGAAATTACTGCTGCAAATGTCAAAGCCCTTACCGCCTGTGTTAAGGGAAACAAAAAGGAAAAATAAACTATTGGGACTTCATCAAAATAAAAAGCTTCTGTACGGAGAAGGGAACAATCAACAAAACTAAAAGTCATCCTTCAGAATGGGAGAAGATATTTGCAAGTGACATATCCCATAAAGGATTAGTATCCAAAATATATAAAGAACTTATAAAACTCAGCTTCCAAAAAGCTAATCATCCAATTAAAGAAGGGGCAGAACAAAACATACAGACGGTCAACAGACACATGAAAAGATACCTGACGTCACTAATCAGGGAAATACAAATAAAAACTGCAATGAAGTATTACCTCACACCTGTTAGAATGACTAAAATCAACAAGAACCAATAGGTGTTGGCCAGGATGTGGAGAAAAAGGAACCTGCTTGCACTGTTGGCGGGAAGGCAAACTGGTGCAGCCACTGGAAAACAGTGTGGAGATTCCTCAAAAAGTTAAAAACAGAACTACCCTACAACCCAGTCAGTGGACTACTAGGTATCTACCCAACGAATACAAAAATATTACTTCAAAGTGATACATGGACCCTGATATGTATAGCAGCATTATCTACAATAGCCAAATTATGCACACAGCCCAAGTGTCCGTCAACTGATGAAAGGATAAAGAAGATGCATACCTATGAATGCACACACACATACCTATGAAACACACACACAACACACACACACATACACACACACACACACACACACACACACACACACTGGAATATTAGCCATAAAAAAGAATGTAATCATTCTGTTTGAAATGACATGGATGGAGCTACAGAGTATTGTGCTAAGCAAAATAAGTCAGTCAGAGAAATGCAAATAGCATATGACTTCACTCATACGTGTAATTTAAGAAACAAAACAAATGAGAAAAGGGCAAGAAAGAGAGAGAGAGAGACAGAGGAAAACCAAGGAATAGTCTCTTAACTATGGAGAGCAAACTGATGTTTACCAGAGGTGAGAGGTGGGTGGAGGGATGGGTGAAAATAGGTGATGGGGATTAAAGAGGGCACTTCTTGTTGTGATGCACACGAGGGGATGTATGGAAGTGTTGAATCACTATATTGTACATCTGAAACTAATATTACACTGTATGTTAACTAACTGGAATTTAAATAAAAATGTAAAAACAGAGATGACATAAAAAAATCAAAATAAAATCCAACAGGTAGTACATGGGAAAGGAAGTAGAATTACCATAAAGTTCTTAAACAAGAGCATCTGGAAATAATGGTGTCAGTAGCATCTGCCACAATTTTTAAGCTCAAGATTTGAATTCTCAACGGGGTTTTCACCTAAAGTACATTATGTACTTGTCCCTTGGTTTTCCCAATGACAAGAGATTTCTCTAAACACAGTGTGGGATAATGTTGTAAATGGATGCTGCACATCCGGAAATAAGCATATCTTCTCCATTGGAAATAAAATAAAAATTGGCTATATCAGAAATTGCAAATCTGAAAGTTTTTCTTAACATCCAGCTTACTCAAAGAAGTACAGCACCAGGCTTCTTTCATGTATGTATGTATTTTTCAATTATCTTTAAAATAGAAAGGAGGGGTGCCTGGGTGGCTCAGTCGGTTGAGTGACTGCTTGGGCTCAGGTCATGATCTCACAATTTGTGAGTTGGAGCCCCGCGTCGGGCTCTGTGCTGACAGCTGGGAGCCTGGAGCCTGCTTCGGATTCTTTGTCTCCCTCTCTCTCTGCCCCTAACCCACTCGCATTTCTCTTTGTCTCAAAAATAAATAAATATTTTAAAAAATTAAAAAAAAAAAAAATAGAAAGGAAAGCGGGGTGCCTGGGTGGCTCAGTCAGTTAAGCGTCCAACTTTGTCTCAGGTCATGATCTATCTCATGGTTCGTGGGTTTGAGCCCCACATCGGGCTCTCTCTGCTTTGGATTCTGTGTCTTTCTCCTCCCTTCTTCCCCTTCCCCATTCACGCGCTTTCTGACTCTAAAAAATGAATGAAAGTTACAAATTTGTTTTTAATTAAATAAAAAAATAAAAAATAAAATAAAAAGGAAAAAAAAATTTTGAAGTTATGACTTAGACCAAGATGCAAAAGAGTGATTCTTTCTTTCTTTCTTTCTTTCTTTCTTTCTTTCTTTCTTTCTTTC